>NC_139165.1:12868202-12990799 GCF_965202585.1 Thalia democratica | reverse complement strand
AAATATTGAACAGAAATTTCTTTTCAAAAGTTTTTGACAGTGTTTTTTGTTTAGATAAAAACGGTTTGCATATTGTTTATTAACTGTTTAAATAGTCTTTCTTTAGAATTCTTGTGGTGACGTTATCTAACAGTATATCATAAGTATTTATTTTGTATGGAATTTAATATATTTTGAGATTAAACTAAAAAAAACACTTTATTTAATGCTACACATAGTATCAAGTTGAAGACAAATAAATGCTTGTGATTTACTATTTTATAATGTCACAACTAAAATTCCATGAAAAGACTATTTTGAAGTACTCTAAAAAATTAAGTTATATCAGTACAATATAGTCTTTTTATAAAGATAATACATAGTCAGATAACAGTCTGGTTTTTGTCAGCTAGTTACAAGTTTCTTATCATAACTCTATCAATTATAATAACCACTAAATGGTTTTCAAAGTTATAATACACATAAACTTTGAAACATATTATTACTGTTAACTATAATCATTACAAGTGACTGCAACAAACCAGACTCATATCTAACTTAATTATATAAACATACAAAAACACTAAACATCAGGCAGTTGATCAAGCTGCCTGAATGTTGTTTGTGTTCCTATATGTTCAAATGTAAAAAAATAAGTCACTTACACACAAACATTTTACACTATAGCTTTAAGTGCTTAAGGGATATAAACATAATAATAAAACATTTACTTAAACAATTATTAACAATGTGTCTTTAAAAGTGTGCAAAGATTTAAAATTAACTACTTAATTTTCAAACTTGTAGTAACACTTTACAAAATAACAGCTTGATTTTTACCTCTAAAATGATAATTGAACGTTTTACATTGTAATTTCTTTATAAAGATTTATAACAAACAAGTTTTGACATATAGAAAAGCTAATGAAGTTTAATAGTAACATATTTTAGTTACTTTTGCACACTTTAGAAACTCTATAAGATATTTTTTAATCTAAAATTTTCATTGTAATTAATTCTTATTTTTATGACATTAAGTACCAGGGCTGCCACTCTTTAATTCAAAAACTGTACTCATTTAAACCAAATTTCATTTTTACTTGAATAAAATTAGAAACTAAGCACCAAAAGGTGTTAATGTGTTATGTACTTTACTTATACTTATTGGTTTTGAGCACTAATTTGTAGTATTGATATTCTATATTTACAAAAATAATGACAATATTTTATGAAACAATTAACTTTCAAGTATCTAAAAACACCTGAGCACAACAAAAAATTAAATGTTGGTAACCCTGAAAAATAATCTTATAACAAGCTTATTATCTTATTATTAACTATTTTGTATAACATATAAATCACTTACCTCAATAAGAGCAGTAAACTAAGAACAGACCTGATATTTGAACTGCCACAAGAAGGTTAGTGGCCAGAAGGATTGATATAGATGATTGCTGTGAAATTTAAACAGATATGCCTAATTTGTTTGTGCTTACTATAAAGCTTTTCAGTGCAACTATGATGAAGTAGAAAAACATGATTACTTATAATGTAGCAGACTGTTGATTTGAGACACTTTTTCAACATAAAGGTAAACACTTTTCTCTGAAATCATGAAAAAAAGATAATGAATCACATGGTTAGAGTAGAAGACTGTTGGTTCAAGATACTTTTAATACATACAGACATTTTGTTTTATGTTCATTTTTTTCAAGCATAAACAGTTGAAGTTTCAACTGTTAAAGACAATGCTGATTTTTTTTTTCAAACCAAGTAATTGATTTTGTGTATCTGCTTTTAGTACCTTTTATTACTTAAAAAAACATATAAAAAGGTACACTCTAAAATAATTTATGAAAGTAAAGTAAAGAATGACAAGAGCTGCTACCAGTAACAAAACATTTTACAAATAAATGTTATTTCATTAAAAATTTCTGTTAAAAGAAATTTTTGAAAACTGAAATTTCAGCAAACAGAAATTGAAGCAGAGATGCCCAATTTGTTTGTGCTGAATATAAAACTTTTCAATGCAACTATGATGAAGTAGAAAAACATGATTACTTATAATGTAACAGACTGTTGATTTTAGACTCTTTTTCAACATAAAGGTAAACACTTTTCTCTGAAATCATGAAAAAAAGATAATGAATCACATGGTTAGAGTAGAAGACTGTTGGTTCAAGATACTTTTAATACATACAGACATTTTGTTTTATGTTCATTTTTTTCAAGCATAAACAGTTGAAGTTTCAACTGTTAAAGACAATGCTGATTTTTTTTCAAACCAAGTAATTGATTTTGTGTATCTGCTTTTAGTACCTTTTATTACTTAAAAAAACATATAAAATGGTAAACTCTAAAATAATTTATGAAAGTAAAGATAAAGTAAAAAATGACAAGAGCTGCTACCAGTAACAAAACATTTTACAAATGAATGCTATTTCATTAAAAGTTTCTGCAAACAGAAATTTTTATAATTACGTAATAAATAAAAGCTTGGTGCAAAAAATTCGCTTGGTGACATTCACGAGATCTCTCTTCTCTCGCTTTGAAAGTTTTAAGCTAATTTTAAACTTTTTGCTATATTTTTTTCAAACCTTGTTTTTTTCAAAAATAAACTTCACCATCATGTCGAGCACCAAATTCTGCTTCAAAAAACACCAAACACTTTAAAAAAAGGATGAAAAATAAGCAAAATAGAACTTAAAAACTTCAAAGCTTTGAATTAAACTCTTTGCTTTTTAAAACTTGTATATTTTTGCGTGAAAGGATTTAGAAACAATTAGCAGATACTAGTAATCGAACTATGTTCATAACAAAAATCTCTGCTATATTTTTAAATATTTTCTTTAGTTTAAAGGTTTATATTTGTATCTACTCATTAACTGCTTAAACAAAACACAACTCACATGAGTAAATATAAATGATTAAAAAAAGGTGTGGTTTTAATACAACTACAGTAAACTTATGACTGACTTTTCTTAAGTACTTTCTACAGAAACTTGTTGGTTTGTGTACTTATTTACAAAAGAATACTACACTCTAGTATTAAAGATACCCTAAGTTGTCATAAGTATGTGAATAAAAATTTATGCACACGTTAAAGCTTAGCATAATCTTACAAACTCTGTACTTTTAATTTGGTCGTTTTTATTTGTACAACAGATTTTTTTTACATGACTTAAGTTTAGTACTATTTCTTAATTAAAAAGTTTAATGTAAGTTATGGCATACAATAAAAACATTTCATCAAGTTTATAGATAATGTACTACTTAGAATTTGACAAAAAAGAGCTTTTATTTTATGTGTATACTGACAAACTTATCTATATGGTTTGACTCCATTTCTATGTATAGTCAAACAACTTGATAATGTGAATACTATTGTTCACTTTAAACTCTAGTTATTTGAATAAATACTTGTGAGCTGCAGAACAGTTGAACTAATTTAGATCCAATAAAATCTTTTATTGAACTCTTAAAATTGTAAAACAAGTATTCACAGTATTGTGTTTTTTTAAACTACATACTGTTCCTGATGGAAAAACCAGCACATTTTACTCATTATGGAACTTACATATAAACTAAGCTAAAACTTATCATGACAGTTGAACTGGTATCATTCAAAAGTAAATATATGTGAACTTATTGCTAAATATAATTTTTAACAAAAGGTATTTTACTTTATCACAGTTATTTCAGTATTGTTTGTCAAGTTTCACTAAAGTAAAGATTTAACTTTTTTATACAAAAACTATTTCATGTTTGTCATTTAAATCATAATGATAAAACTAACCAATTAACCTAATGAAATCTTACTAAACACTTAAGCTAACAGCTAATATTTACATTGAAAGTGATTGAAAACTAGTTTATAAAACTTATTGATTAGTGTAGTACTTATTTATAAAATAGTGCTTAACTCTAGTATTTATAAGAACAACTATTTGCAATAAGTTGAGAATAAATACTTACACAGACACCAATGTTTAGCCTAACTTTACAAACTGAATTAATACGCATCAAAACACTAATAAAACTGTTAAGCTAAAAAAAAAATCTTTGATAAACTGTTAAAGAACTAGTTACAATAATAAACTCTATAAAAAAGTAGTTTTATCTAAAGACCTAGCCAGCTGTAGTCATTATAAATTATGCAAATTGATATGCAACAAAATCGAATAAAAATGAACAAGTATAACTTTTTTCAAATTTTTTCATTTTTTATTATAAACTTGCCAATAACTAAAAATAAATATCTCCATCGTTTCTGTCAGAAAATTTAATGCTAGAAAAACCCAAAAAACTTTTTAAAACGATGAAAAACAAGATTTTCTCAAACTTTATATTCACACTATGTTATTATGCAAAATTCAAACAGGAAAATTGATTTTATCTTCTCTTCTTTTGAAAACTTTAAACTGTTTTAAAAGTTTTAGTTGTGTTTTTTAAACCTTGTTTTACTTTTAAATAAATTTTACCATCATGTCAATCACCTAATTCTGCTTCAAAAAACACCAAACAGTTTATAAAAAGGATGAAAAGTAAGAAAAATAGAACTTTAAAACTTGAAACTACATTTTTTACTTGTTTTAGAGGATCTTTCAAACTTATATTTTTCAACAGCATATGAGTTAAAAGTTAAAAGAAAAAAGATACTAATATTTGAACTATGTTGATAACAATATCTGTGCTACATTTATAATTTCAGTTTTAAATTTATGTTTAAATTAAAAGGTTTTGTATAAACAATTAAACGTATAAAAATAAAACAAACAATAAATTAAAAACTATGTAACTTGTTAACAATAATAAATGTATAACACAAGAGTAGACGAACGAAGAAACTTATTTAAATAGAAAAACTCTTAAACTTTATTTATTCAACAAACTAAACTCAATTTAGTTGATTATTTTAGCACAACAATTGAACACAAATGTTTATTGATAATATTTTATTTAGGTTTGTTTTTGTAAACTTCCATTAATTTAAATATTCAACTCCATAAGCATTTTAGTCAATTATATTTATAATAAGAACATCAAGTTTACCTAACTGATATAAACAAGCTAAAGTAGTTTTTATATGAAAACTAGACAGCACTGTAAATATGAAAATTTATGCAAATTTTTGAGCAACAAAATTCAATAAAAATGAACAAGTAAGTTTCTTTTTTGAAATTTTATTTTTTTTTTTTTTAAACTTGCCAATAATCAAAAACAAATGTCTCTATCATTTCGGGCACAAAATTCTATGCAAAAAAAATACCTAAAACTTTACTTAAACGATGAAAAATGAGAATTTTTAGAACAAGAGCGTTATTTTTTAAGAGTAAAATCATTTTCTTTTTCGCAACCAGTACAACTTCAGCGACTTCAAACATCTCAAAAACTCAATAATAAAGAAGCTTTTCGATCACGATAATGCGACACGAGTCATAGAGATCGTTGAAAGTAAGCTGGAAAAAACTAAAGGAACTGACCAAGGAAAAGCATCCGGAATGAAGTTGAAAATAAAACAACATCCTCAAACATACAGTGAGCTAGCGAAAATTAAAGAAACTCATGAAGGAAAAGCATATGGAATAAACATGGAAACAAAAATCCATCCGAACAAAACTACAAAGAGACCTGCGAAGCATCATAATAACGAAAAAACTCAAAAAGTCAAGAAAATCAAAAAAGAAAACATATTTTTAAATGGTGTGTCAGAAAATCTGTATAAAACAATGAAACATGTCGTTGCAAAAGAAGATGTGGATAAATGTATTGAAACTTTGGGAAAACAAAGACAGACTAGAGAAAGTTCAAAGTAAGAATTTTTAAATATGTTTGATTTAGCTTAAATAGTTAACTATATTTTCAAAATATTATAAGTGTACTGTATATTTTTTATTCAAAAATTTGTTCAAACTTATTGTTTGTTTATTAAATAAAAAAGATTTTAACCATATTAAAGTTAGTATTTGACTTAAATAGGTGTTCTATATTACCTGAAGTATTAAAAGGAATACAACTTGGAACTTACAAAAGCATCGTTTTTCTGACTGGAGCTGGAATATCAACTAACTGTGGAATTCCTGATTTCAGGTAAAAGTCGAGGATTTTTATTTGTGAAAAGTTTAAAAGTTAATAAGAATATTTACACATATTAAACTAAACATTTTTTAGGAGCCCTAACGGTCTCTACAACAGTGAAAAGTTCAAACAGTACAATTTGGAAGATCCCAGGCTGGTCTTCGATCTTGAGCAGTTCAAAAAAGATCCGAGGCCGTTCCTGAAAACTTCAAAGGAGATTATGCCGAATCCTGATCACTACCCTTCGGTTGCTCACAAGTTCATAAAGAATTTGTTCGACAGAAAACAGGTGCTGAAAGTATTTACTCAAAACATCGACGGACTCGAAAAAGTAATGACTGCTGTTTTTATAAATAGATAATCTTTAATAGATACTTAATTAGTTAGTTAATCCTCGTTTTTATTATACTTGTAAAAAAATTAAATAATTACATATTTTTCTGAATCTTTATTAAACTGTTTAGTATTTTAAAATGTATAACGAACCTCTTTAATATGGTAAAACTTAATATCTGAAGTAAAAAAAAACATATAGATATAATTTTACTAAATAAAAAAACACACATATGTTAAATTAATTATTTCAAAAGTCCTACTTTGATTGAAACTTTACTTTATATTTTGATGACTTATACCATCTCTTGGTACTTTTATAAATTAAAAATAAAGTTCTTGGGTTAACTAAACCTAAAAATTTTTTATACTTTATACTTTTGTTAAGGACATTTATACCGTTATTCCTAACCACCATACCAAAATATGAATAAAATAAAATGAACACAATAGATATTCTGGAGTTTACAATAAAGAAGAAAAAAGTCTTAGTCGCTTTTAAACGTAGTTTTTAAAAGAGAGCAGTAGGTTTATTAATTTTTCAAAGGTGGCTTATGGAAAAAAAAAAGTTAAGAAAAACCTAGTATATACTGTAGAAACTACAAACATGAAAACTTTGTTTACAAAAACATTTGTAATGTATAATAAAATTAATATGCTTTACTATGTACCTGAAATAAAAAAGCATAACTGGATACGTTAGTTTTAAATTTCTTGCTGTTTTCACAAGCTTTTAAAGGAAAAAAAAAAGTGTAAAAATGAATGTTATAAAATGTAATGTTAACCTAGTCGATAAATAACAGGTTCAACAGTATTTAAAAACAAGCATCAGCTTTATGTTTAGCTCAATTTGAAAATAAAAAATATTTTTTTCATAGTATTTAGTAAAAAGCAATTTTTTTGCCGATCCACTTACCGTCATTCTAATACAAACATAAAATAAATTTCAATTTATTTTATTCCTTTTTATAAATGCTGTTTACTTACTGATAACTTAGATGTAGTATATAACAAAAATGGCTTAAAACTGTTTTTATAGGTTTTTTTTAAATACATTTCAGAAAAAGTAGGGGTTTTAAAAGCTTTCTTTGGTTGAGAGAAAGATATAGAATATAACTTATTAACTTGATGTTTCAATTAAATTAAAACTTGCTAATTAATAACTTAATTTATTAATTACGTTCTTAACATAATGTACTTTTTCTGAGTTGAGTTTATAGTCTACAAACAATTCTAAAAATATTTTTCCTAGAGTTTTAAGTAAATAATGTTTTTTTTTACTTAAATTTGATCTAAAACTCTTATATATTAATATATTAAAAAAACTCGTACCAATTAAATACAATACTTAAGAGCAACCTATTTTTAATGAAACTGAATCATATTTACTCAAAGGAACTGAGTCGTGTTGACAACTTCAACGTTGAAGACATGGAGTACGGAATTAATGATGCAAGCGATGTGGGTGCAAGCAAACATGTTTTTGTGACCGGCACAATCACCAATAACAACGAGGATCGGGAATTTTTTCAGAGTTTTGTGCTGACTCCACGAGATGAAAAAGGCAACTTGTGCATCGAGTCATCTTTTTTCAAGTATGTGGACAGCGTCACTTGGTCTGGTAAGAAAGATGCAGTGACCAGCCAAAAAAGCTCTGATGAAGTTGAGAAAAGTACGGCAGAGGAAATGATTTATGAACACCAAGTAAGCTGCACAAACGAAATGCCTGGATCAAATACTACAACTACTACATTGGAAAGTTTGGACGCATCCATTGTCCAAACTAGAGCCATCGTTATTGATGAAGTAAGTTTGAAATAGTTAAAGCAATTTGTAAAAAAATGAGTTAACAATAAGGTGCAAATTTACGTTGGGCGCGTTTTAATCAAACCATTTGGTATTACACATATCGTACAATATTTTTTTGTTTAAATATAACATACTATGCATGTTTTTAAAAACCTGCGTTTTTTACTACCGTTTGCAAAATACATGCTTTGTTTCACAGGCAAGTGCTGCCGACAAAGGTGCGAACGACCATGCCGAAGGTGAAACTTCCACAGCTGCCGAAACTCTCATACCTTCCGAACCTACTTTCGCGGATGAGCAGAAAATCCACATCACGAAGCTGAGCAGGAAGGTGAGTGAGGAGCAGGTGAGGAGCCACTTTGAGGAGTACGGAGAAGTGTTGAAGGTGGAAGTTGTTGAGAGCAGGCAGAGCAGGAGTTCCGAGGACGGTTACAACTTCGGTCGGGTGACGTTCCGGGACAAGATGACGGTGAACGCGGTGCTGGCTGATAAAGTTAGTTACTTTGTAAGGTTTCTTCTAAATAATCTAATTTAAATAAAAATTGAAATCATATTTCACTTGTTCGTTTAGTAATAGCTAGTAAAACAAAAGTTCGTAAAACTTCTTAGTTAAAATAACGTTTTCTGTTTATTTTACAAACCTATTTAAGTTAATTCAAGTTTTTTAAATTTCACAACTAAACAAAAACCTAAAACTTTAATAAAGGATGCAGCATCCCAGATCTCAGATGAAAAGATCCGAATTTTTCCCTTCAACAGCAACCACAAGAATTATAGAAATAAGAAGAATCACAACAAATGCGGCATGGGGTGCAATGGTAAACGGAGGAATGCGAGACCACAACAATATTAGTACAAAAAAAAAAGAGCCACAACATAACTTGAATCTACCAAAAAAAAAACTAAAAAACAACGATTTTACCAAGGTTGATAGTTGTTTCTCTCAAGTTAATTTTAATCGTTGTGGTTTCTTGCAAAGCTAGTGTTTTATGTAGGCAAATTCAAAAAATCAGGAGCTTTATTCATTTGTATTTAACTGCCTGTTTGCGAAAGAATATACAATGTGAATTTTGTTGTCTCATTAAATCCTGATTTTCATATTTGAAACACTGGTCGTTTTTGTTTATTAAGTTTTGGTAGTTTAAATATTATTATTATAATTTTAAAGTATTTGGCTTAAGAAAAATTAAGTAAAAGTTTTATATAAACAAACTAACAGTTTAATTTCAAAAATATACAATTGAATTATAAATTGTACTATTATTTAATTCTAACTTTCCTAAAAAATATAAACTGTGCTCTAATAATAATAGAATGTAGAGACAAATTAGCTTAAAAAAGTTACGAATCTGCAAAAATTAAAACATCTGAAATGACGCGTGATAACCTCCTAGCGAAAGCATAGCAATTTATACTACCTCTAATTTAATTGAACTTACTATAAAAATTCGCAGTTATGTTAATACTTCAAAAATGGAATGTTGAAGTATGGGTGATAACTGTATACAAAGCAATTTATTTTTCTCCTTACCTCCTATGACTCTTTATTTGTTGCCGTTTATCTTAACCCATAAAACTTTATTTGAAAATAAGTATAAAAAAATCACAATTTAACTTAAAATCATTTAACGTAGTCAATAGAAAAAACATTAAACTAAGCAAATTTTTGTAACAAACAATTGTACGATTTTGATTTTGAAGTAAAAGCTACAGCTTACATTAGAATCAATTTTGCAATGCAGCTTTTTGACAAATCAAATCTTTAACGCGCTAAATGTATACAGATTAGATGCATTGAATTCGTTTAATATTTACGACACTAAAAATGCTACAGAGTACATATATAACAATTTTATTTTTCAGGAGTGCATGACTAAGTATAAATTAATACTAAAAGCTAAGAAAGTACAGTTTTTTCAAGCTGAAATAAAAGAAGTTTTTTGCACATAGATATACGTGCCTGATAGAATGTAATAGCAAAATACTATATATTTCAAGCAAAAAGGAGAAACTCGGTTTAAAATACTTTTATTTCGAAGCTAACAAGTTATATTTTAATTTTTTTTAACAGTTGTACTAATTTTGATTAAACAAACTATATTTTTATAACTATCAAAAAAAAAAGAAGCGTTTGTTAACAAAAGATCTAACTTTATTAGTTAGTTATTCCTTATTTTTATTATACTTCTAAAAAAATTAAATAATTACATATTTTTCTGAATCTTTATTAAACTGTTTAGTATTTTAAAATGTATAACGAACCTCTTTAATATGATAAAATTTAATATCTAAAAGTAAAAAAAAACACTAATTCTTAGCTTAAAAAAACAAAGACAACATATACAAAGTTTATATTATTAACAATCATTTAGCTAATTGAATAAATTACAGTTGCTGATATACCGAAGGATAGACTGGTGTTCTGCCACGGAGGTTATGACACAGCTACATGCATGAAATGTGAAGAAAAATACATTTTAGATGACATTAAAGTAATAAGTTCTTCAAAGTAACAAACGATTTAATTTTTTACTGAGAGATATTAATTTACATATATAGTAAATCTTTACTTGTTCACCGTAGTAAAAAAAGTATTATTGTGAAATTCAATTAGTTATTAAAGATTTGTTTATAATCATAAAATTCTTTTGAAAACGTCAAGTTTTATTTGTAAAAGTGGTTCTTAATGATAAACTTATTAAAAATAAGAAAACAATTAATGTTGAATTATTTTGCGTATATTTATAGGATGACATTGAAGCAGTTAGAGTGTCAACATGCCGTAACAAAAGTTGCGACGGAGTTATCAAGCCTAACGTCATTTTGTTCCAAGAGCCTCTTGATAAATAAATTTTTGATTGTGAAAAGTGGCAGTTTTCTCAAGAAGTGAAAGAAGTTTTGTCCGAATGCGATCTTCTCATTGTGATGGGAACTTCTCTACAGGTGAGTAAAGCATGACATGCAAAGAAATGTTTTTATTTTTAATTTTGATGTATTGTAATGGTTGAACAACGATATTTCTCGTTGGTTACAAACCTTTTATTTTAACATTGTTGAAATTTCAGAAATATGTAATTTCTTTTTTCTTAATATGTGGCTAACAAACAGGTTCCACCAATAAATCTATTGGTTGAAGAAGTGTCTAATGGTTGCCCGAAACTTCTAATCAACAACCATGCAACAAAATTCTTTGAGACCAACACACAGGCTCCATACAAAAAGATGGTTATGGAAGGTGACATTGACGAATTTTGTACAATCCTGAACAAGATGATTTAAAAATAAACAGCTTCCTTCAAAGCTGCCGCCCACCACGTACAGCTTGGTTGCCGTGCTCACCGAAGCGTGACAGTGCCTTCCGTCCACCATCGACGGCGCCGGCGACCACTACTACCAAGGCATAACTCGTTTATAACAATGTTTTGACCATATTTCAGTTCTTTGTGTTTGTTTATAATGACATTCGAAACTATTTTATTCGACGTATGTTTTTTGAATTAAGTTTATTCTATTCGTTGATATTTATAAAAACATTTTCTTACGGAAGCACAACCGTAAGAACGCAATTTTTAAAATTAAATCGTTTATAGTTTATTCAAGTATTTATACAAGATACTTTTGTTCATAAAAATGTTAAAGAATGATATAAGATACCGAACAATTTAAGCTGAAACAATTTGCTAAAATTTTATCAACAAAAAGTGCTCATGGCTGGAGTCGATCTCACTACCTGCGGGTCTTGTGGCCAATTGACAACCGCTGAACCATTAGCTACTTGAAAGTTTATCTTCAATGCTGGTATATAAAGTAAATAAAGTACTTTATGACTTGATTTTTACAAAAACAAATAAAGAAATTACTCAATTACTAGAGGAAAGATATTATATTTTATTCTTTCAAGACTCTGTGATGCAAACTACGTTTCGGTAAAAGACCTCGTAAGTGCAAAAAATATATAGGTAACTTTAATTTTAAACAAGTTTATTTAGCTATTGTTTTCTACTATAAATGGTTGTTACACTTTTCATTTGAAATATACGTACAAAGATAAAGCTGTTTGTCTTACACAAAACTTTTACGTGAATTTTGATGTTTGAAAAATTTACCATTCAAAAGCTGCATAAGCAGAGCCAGTGTACATATTAAATGCAGTTTTGATTTTTGTTGCTTAAATCTAAAAGAAAGATAAAAACTTATTTGATGCTTTGATAATCAAAAAATTTTAAACTATGTTGATAACAAATATTAATTTCAGTTTTAAACTTCTGTTTAGACTTAAAGGTTTTTATAAACAATTAAATGTATAAAAAACAAACAAACATTAATGTAAAAACTAAATAACTTATTTACAACAATAAATGTGTAACACAAGAGTAAACTAACAAAAATTTTTGTTAAAATATAGAAACATCTTTTCTTTGATTAAATAAAGTTAACTATTTTAGAACAAATTTTATTAATATTTTTTTTAGGTTTGTTTTAGTAAACTTCTATTAGTTTTAATAGTCAACACCATAAAAATTTCAGGTAAATTACATTTATAATAACAACAGCAAGTTTACCTAAGTGATAGAACCAAGCTAAAGTAGTTTTTATCTGAAAACTAGACTGAACTGTAAACATTAGTATTTATGCAAATTTATAAGCATTAAAATTCAATGAAAATGAACATTCAAATTTTTCTTAATTGAATTTTCTTCTTTTTTTTTAAACTTGCCAATACTCAAAAACTAATGTCTCTGTCATTTCGGGCACAAAATTTTATGCAAAAAAAAGACCAAAAACTTTATAAAAACGATGAAAAATGAGTATTGATTGAACAAGAGCGTTATTTTTCATGAGTAAAACATTTAACTTCTAGTCTTATAGTATTATGTGTTTTAGTTTATGTGATTAGTTTAACTTGCACAGTTTTTTATTTAATTTTATCATTAAATCCAATATAGTCTGAAATCTTTACTTTCTAATAAATCTATTTTATTCATTTAACTATATACAGTTTAATATTAACAAGTAGTACAAATTGTTATGTCTAACTACATAATTGAACTGTTATATACCTACGATTATTTATATGTTTTAACTGACTCAGTGTTAAATAAAGTTATATATAATGGTTAAAATTAATAGAGACATTTAAACTCATAACGGCTTTAAATAGGATGTTAATTGAAAGAATGGTTCAATGTTTTAAATTCATAGTTAAGTACATACGTTGTTTGTGATATAAAACTAGAAACAGTCATATAAACCTGCGCAACAATTTGATAACTAATGATTAAGTAATTGTAGTTTAAAAATTAGATACATTTACATGCAGAATGAAAATATTTAAGAGCTAATTGCCATAATTAAATGTTTGTATCTGTTAGTTTAATTAAGATACATCTTACCCAATACTTATTAAGTATGTACAGTTAGTCTTATTCATTAATATATAACTTTAGAACATAGAGCAATTTGAAACAAATTTAATAGTTTATAATCCAAAAGATATAATTCATATACAAATAATAACTTAAAGTGTAAATAAAAATTACTTAGTCTATACTGTATGACACTACAGGGTGATGACGTAATAATAGTAAGTAGGGAAAAATAAAAGTATTGCAAAATTACTTGAAAAATGGTGGACAAAACAGTCTGATTTATTAGAGTCTTATTTAAAAGATGCCCAAACTTTTTTATACAAATAAAGATGTAAAAACTTGCTTATGTAAATGGAAAACTTAAGCTTGGTTTCTCCTTAAATTGACATAAATCTTCTATTACAATGTTACTTAGATACTTCTTACAAATTAGTATGATTTTTATTATTAAGAATGAAATATATTACATTAACTAATTTTAATAACATTTTTGTCCAAACAATTTTTACCTCTTTCAAGCCTAACGACACTTAAATCTCAGCAAGTAATCTACTCAAGTAACTCAAAAAAAACCTGTATTATTTGTGAAAATTCATAGAGTTACCGGCACTGAAAGACGTGCAAAAAATTGCAGATGCAATACCCTCCAAAGGGGACAATAAAATTATGTTATTAAATTACAGTAAGTGGCGTGTTTATTATAGAATATTACCAGACTGTCTACTACAAAACTGTATCATTTGTAATATTACAGCCGAGATACATACTATAAAACATAAAACTTTACTTGTAATTTAAATAAATTAATATTAAATATTGAGTTTGAAAGAAAAATAACACACTAAAGGAACGTGCGTAACTACTCGTACATCAAACAAAAAACTAATTAGGTGCCGACCAGCATAAGGACGTGGCCTGAAGGACGGCTTTCGTTATTTGTGCAAAAGTCCCGTGAGCAAGAATTCCTCCTCCGGAGGAGGAGGAATTCGCAGCGGAAGGGACTTATTGTAGACAAATAACGAAAGCTGTCCGCCACCACTTTAACTCAAAACCGAATTACACTTGAAGCTCAGTACCACACTTTTATCTGGTTTGGCTGTCAGGCTTACTAACTGAAGTCCAAGCGTAATTAGGTTTTTAAGAAAAAATGGTTGGGAGAAAAGTGGAAAATTTTTCGCCGGCGGAGCCGGCGAAATGCCTTAAAAAAATATTTCTATTATCAATCTCAAAAATTTCCCGCCACATTTTCACTTTAGGGGAATCCCCATTTGTGAAAAAAATTGTGTGGCGGGCCTTAATAATTTATAGCGTACCTTATGCGTGTGCGTATTTCTTAGATCGCAAAATCACCTTAACGCATTGTTACAAACTAAACCATACTACCTCATGTGAATAACAAATCAAAGGTCCGGCTGCAGTTCTAACGTCGCTTCTGATTGGCTAATATATTACAATATTTATTAATTTTAAGTTTGAAGTTATAATACTTGTTTTTCATTTTACTTTTATGTAACTTGGTAATTGTTCTTATTATTATGCTGTATCATCACTTCACCTCATAATGTTATGATTGAAAACATAACAAAACCTTACAACTGCAGCCGACCCAATTAAAATATACACATTTTAGCCTAACTTACATTATTCAATTTCTATACTTGCAACTAACATATTTAAATCTAAGCCACCACTGTCAAAAACTCTTCTTGAGTAGCTATTAACCAACAACATAGAGTTGCTATAAAATATAATTACAAAAATATTGAACAGAAATTTCTTTTCAAAAGTTTTTGACAGTGTTTTTTGTTTAGATAAAAACGGTTTGCATATTGTTTATTAACTGTTTAAATAGTCTTTCTTTAGAATTCTTGTGGTGACGTTATCTAACAGTATATCATAAGTATTTATTTTGTATGGAATTTAATATATTTTGAGATTAAACTAAAAAAAACACTTTATTTAATGCTACACATAGTATCAAGTTGAAGACAAATAAATGCTTGTGATTTACTATTTTATAATGTCACAACTAAAATTCCATGAAAAGACTATTTTGAAGTACTCTAAAAAATTAAGTTATATCAGTACAATATAGTCTTTTTATAAAGATAATACATAGTCAGATAACAGTCTGGTTTTTGTCAGCTAGTTACAAGTTTCTTATCATAACTCTATCAATTATAATAACCACTAAATGGTTTTCAAAGTTATAATACACATAAACTTTGAAACATATTATTACTGTTAACTATAATCATTACAAGTGACTGCAACAAACCAGACTCATATCTAACTTAATTATATAAACATACAAAAACACTAAACATCAGGCAGTTGATCAAGCTGCCTGAATGTTGTTTGTGTTCCTATATGTTCAAATGTAAAAAAATAAGTCACTTACACACAAACATTTTACACTATAGCTTTAAGTGCTTAAGGGATATAAACATAATAATAAAACATTTACTTAAACAATTATTAACAATGTGTCTTTAAAAGTGTGCAAAGATTTAAAATTAACTACTTAATTTTCAAACTTGTAGTAACACTTTACAAAATAACAGCTTGATTTTTACCTCTAAAATGATAATTGAACGTTTTACATTGTAATTTCTTTATAAAGATTTATAACAAACAAGTTTTGACATATAGAAAAGCTAATGAAGTTTAATAGTAACATATTTTAGTTACTTTTGCACACTTTAGAAACTCTATAAGATATTTTTTAATCTAAAATTTTCATTGTAATTAATTCTTATTTTTATGACATTAAGTACCAGGGCTGCCACTCTTTAATTCAAAAACTGTACTCATTTAAACCAAATTTCATTTTTACTTGAATAAAATTAGAAACTAAGCACCAAAAGGTGTTAATGTGTTATGTACTTTACTTATACTTATTGGTTTTGAGCACTAATTTGTAGTATTGATATTCTATATTTACAAAAATAATGACAATATTTTATGAAACAATTAACTTTCAAGTATCTAAAAACACCTGAGCACAACAAAAAATTAAATGTTGGTAACCCTGAAAAATAATCTTATAACAAGCTTATTATCTTATTATTAACTATTTTGTATAACATATAAATCACTTACCTCAATAAGAGCAGTAAACTAAGAACAGACCTGATATTTGAACTGCCACAAGAAGGTTAGTGGCCAGAAGGATTGATATAGATGATTGCTGTGAAATTTAAACAGATATGCCTAATTTGTTTGTGCTTACTATAAAGCTTTTCAGTGCAACTATGATGAAGTAGAAAAACATGATTACTTATAATGTAGCAGACTGTTGATTTGAGACACTTTTTCAACATAAAGGTAAACACTTTTCTCTGAAATCATGAAAAAAAGATAATGAATCACATGGTTAGAGTAGAAGACTGTTGGTTCAAGATACTTTTAATACATACAGACATTTTGTTTTATGTTCATTTTTTTCAAGCATAAACAGTTGAAGTTTCAACTGTTAAAGACAATGCTGATTTTTTTTTTCAAACCAAGTAATTGATTTTGTGTATCTGCTTTTAGTACCTTTTATTACTTAAAAAAACATATAAAAAGGTACACTCTAAAATAATTTATGAAAGTAAAGTAAAGAATGACAAGAGCTGCTACCAGTAACAAAACATTTTACAAATAAATGTTATTTCATTAAAAATTTCTGTTAAAAGAAATTTTTGAAAACTGAAATTTCAGCAAACAGAAATTGAAGCAGAGATGCCCAATTTGTTTGTGCTGAATATAAAACTTTTCAATGCAACTATGATGAAGTAGAAAAACATGATTACTTATAATGTAACAGACTGTTGATTTTAGACTCTTTTTCAACATAAAGGTAAACACTTTTCTCTGAAATCATGAAAAAAAGATAATGAATCACATGGTTAGAGTAGAAGACTGTTGGTTCAAGATACTTTTAATACATACAGACATTTTGTTTTATGTTCATTTTTTTCAAGCATAAACAGTTGAAGTTTCAACTGTTAAAGACAATGCTGATTTTTTTTCAAACCAAGTAATTGATTTTGTGTATCTGCTTTTAGTACCTTTTATTACTTAAAAAAACATATAAAATGGTAAACTCTAAAATAATTTATGAAAGTAAAGATAAAGTAAAAAATGACAAGAGCTGCTACCAGTAACAAAACATTTTACAAATGAATGCTATTTCATTAAAAGTTTCTGCAAACAGAAATTTTTATAATTACGTAATAAATAAAAGCTTGGTGCAAAAAATTCGCTTGGTGACATTCACGAGATCTCTCTTCTCTCGCTTTGAAAGTTTTAAGCTAATTTTAAACTTTTTGCTATATTTTTTTCAAACCTTGTTTTTTTCAAAAATAAACTTCACCATCATGTCGAGCACCAAATTCTGCTTCAAAAAACACCAAACACTTTAAAAAAAGGATGAAAAATAAGCAAAATAGAACTTAAAAACTTCAAAGCTTTGAATTAAACTCTTTGCTTTTTAAAACTTGTATATTTTTGCGTGAAAGGATTTAGAAACAATTAGCAGATACTAGTAATCGAACTATGTTCATAACAAAAATCTCTGCTATATTTTTAAATATTTTCTTTAGTTTAAAGGTTTATATTTGTATCTACTCATTAACTGCTTAAACAAAACACAACTCACATGAGTAAATATAAATGATTAAAAAAAGGTGTGGTTTTAATACAACTACAGTAAACTTATGACTGACTTTTCTTAAGTACTTTCTACAGAAACTTGTTGGTTTGTGTACTTATTTACAAAAGAATACTACACTCTAGTATTAAAGATACCCTAAGTTGTCATAAGTATGTGAATAAAAATTTATGCACACGTTAAAGCTTAGCATAATCTTACAAACTCTGTACTTTTAATTTGGTCGTTTTTATTTGTACAACAGATTTTTTTTACATGACTTAAGTTTAGTACTATTTCTTAATTAAAAAGTTTAATGTAAGTTATGGCATACAATAAAAACATTTCATCAAGTTTATAGATAATGTACTACTTAGAATTTGACAAAAAAGAGCTTTTATTTTATGTGTATACTGACAAACTTATCTATATGGTTTGACTCCATTTCTATGTATAGTCAAACAACTTGATAATGTGAATACTATTGTTCACTTTAAACTCTAGTTATTTGAATAAATACTTGTGAGCTGCAGAACAGTTGAACTAATTTAGATCCAATAAAATCTTTTATTGAACTCTTAAAATTGTAAAACAAGTATTCACAGTATTGTGTTTTTTTAAACTACATACTGTTCCTGATGGAAAAACCAGCACATTTTACTCATTATGGAACTTACATATAAACTAAGCTAAAACTTATCATGACAGTTGAACTGGTATCATTCAAAAGTAAATATATGTGAACTTATTGCTAAATATAATTTTTAACAAAAGGTATTTTACTTTATCACAGTTATTTCAGTATTGTTTGTCAAGTTTCACTAAAGTAAAGATTTAACTTTTTTATACAAAAACTATTTCATGTTTGTCATTTAAATCATAATGATAAAACTAACCAATTAACCTAATGAAATCTTACTAAACACTTAAGCTAACAGCTAATATTTACATTGAAAGTGATTGAAAACTAGTTTATAAAACTTATTGATTAGTGTAGTACTTATTTATAAAATAGTGCTTAACTCTAGTATTTATAAGAACAACTATTTGCAATAAGTTGAGAATAAATACTTACACAGACACCAATGTTTAGCCTAACTTTACAAACTGAATTAATACGCATCAAAACACTAATAAAACTGTTAAGCTAAAAAAAAAATCTTTGATAAACTGTTAAAGAACTAGTTACAATAATAAACTCTATAAAAAAGTAGTTTTATCTAAAGACCTAGCCAGCTGTAGTCATTATAAATTATGCAAATTGATATGCAACAAAATCGAATAAAAATGAACAAGTATAACTTTTTTCAAATTTTTTCATTTTTTATTATAAACTTGCCAATAACTAAAAATAAATATCTCCATCGTTTCTGTCAGAAAATTTAATGCTAGAAAAACCCAAAAAACTTTTTAAAACGATGAAAAACAAGATTTTCTCAAACTTTATATTCACACTATGTTATTATGCAAAATTCAAACAGGAAAATTGATTTTATCTTCTCTTCTTTTGAAAACTTTAAACTGTTTTAAAAGTTTTAGTTGTGTTTTTTAAACCTTGTTTTACTTTTAAATAAATTTTACCATCATGTCAATCACCTAATTCTGCTTCAAAAAACACCAAACAGTTTATAAAAAGGATGAAAAGTAAGAAAAATAGAACTTTAAAACTTGAAACTACATTTTTTACTTGTTTTAGAGGATCTTTCAAACTTATATTTTTCAACAGCATATGAGTTAAAAGTTAAAAGAAAAAAGATACTAATATTTGAACTATGTTGATAACAATATCTGTGCTACATTTATAATTTCAGTTTTAAATTTATGTTTAAATTAAAAGGTTTTGTATAAACAATTAAACGTATAAAAATAAAACAAACAATAAATTAAAAACTATGTAACTTGTTAACAATAATAAATGTATAACACAAGAGTAGACGAACGAAGAAACTTATTTAAATAGAAAAACTCTTAAACTTTATTTATTCAACAAACTAAACTCAATTTAGTTGATTATTTTAGCACAACAATTGAACACAAATGTTTATTGATAATATTTTATTTAGGTTTGTTTTTGTAAACTTCCATTAATTTAAATATTCAACTCCATAAGCATTTTAGTCAATTATATTTATAATAAGAACATCAAGTTTACCTAACTGATATAAACAAGCTAAAGTAGTTTTTATATGAAAACTAGACAGCACTGTAAATATGAAAATTTATGCAAATTTTTGAGCAACAAAATTCAATAAAAATGAACAAGTAAGTTTCTTTTTTGAAATTTTATTTTTTTTTTTTTTAAACTTGCCAATAATCAAAAACAAATGTCTCTATCATTTCGGGCACAAAATTCTATGCAAAAAAAATACCTAAAACTTTACTTAAACGATGAAAAATGAGAATTTTTAGAACAAGAGCGTTATTTTTTAAGAGTAAAATCATTTTCTTTTTCGCAACCAGTACAACTTCAGCGACTTCAAACATCTCAAAAACTCAATAATAAAGAAGCTTTTCGATCACGATAATGCGACACGAGTCATAGAGATCGTTGAAAGTAAGCTGGAAAAAACTAAAGGAACTGACCAAGGAAAAGCATCCGGAATGAAGTTGAAAATAAAACAACATCCTCAAACATACAGTGAGCTAGCGAAAATTAAAGAAACTCATGAAGGAAAAGCATATGGAATAAACATGGAAACAAAAATCCATCCGAACAAAACTACAAAGAGACCTGCGAAGCATCATAATAACGAAAAAACTCAAAAAGTCAAGAAAATCAAAAAAGAAAACATATTTTTAAATGGTGTGTCAGAAAATCTGTATAAAACAATGAAACATGTCGTTGCAAAAGAAGATGTGGATAAATGTATTGAAACTTTGGGAAAACAAAGACAGACTAGAGAAAGTTCAAAGTAAGAATTTTTAAATATGTTTGATTTAGCTTAAATAGTTAACTATATTTTCAAAATATTATAAGTGTACTGTATATTTTTTATTCAAAAATTTGTTCAAACTTATTGTTTGTTTATTAAATAAAAAAGATTTTAACCATATTAAAGTTAGTATTTGACTTAAATAGGTGTTCTATATTACCTGAAGTATTAAAAGGAATACAACTTGGAACTTACAAAAGCATCGTTTTTCTGACTGGAGCTGGAATATCAACTAACTGTGGAATTCCTGATTTCAGGTAAAAGTCGAGGATTTTTATTTGTGAAAAGTTTAAAAGTTAATAAGAATATTTACACATATTAAACTAAACATTTTTTAGGAGCCCTAACGGTCTCTACAACAGTGAAAAGTTCAAACAGTACAATTTGGAAGATCCCAGGCTGGTCTTCGATCTTGAGCAGTTCAAAAAAGATCCGAGGCCGTTCCTGAAAACTTCAAAGGAGATTATGCCGAATCCTGATCACTACCCTTCGGTTGCTCACAAGTTCATAAAGAATTTGTTCGACAGAAAACAGGTGCTGAAAGTATTTACTCAAAACATCGACGGACTCGAAAAAGTAATGACTGCTGTTTTTATAAATAGATAATCTTTAATAGATACTTAATTAGTTAGTTAATCCTCGTTTTTATTATACTTGTAAAAAAATTAAATAATTACATATTTTTCTGAATCTTTATTAAACTGTTTAGTATTTTAAAATGTATAACGAACCTCTTTAATATGGTAAAACTTAATATCTGAAGTAAAAAAAAACATATAGATATAATTTTACTAAATAAAAAAACACACATATGTTAAATTAATTATTTCAAAAGTCCTACTTTGATTGAAACTTTACTTTATATTTTGATGACTTATACCATCTCTTGGTACTTTTATAAATTAAAAATAAAGTTCTTGGGTTAACTAAACCTAAAAATTTTTTATACTTTATACTTTTGTTAAGGACATTTATACCGTTATTCCTAACCACCATACCAAAATATGAATAAAATAAAATGAACACAATAGATATTCTGGAGTTTACAATAAAGAAGAAAAAAGTCTTAGTCGCTTTTAAACGTAGTTTTTAAAAGAGAGCAGTAGGTTTATTAATTTTTCAAAGGTGGCTTATGGAAAAAAAAAAGTTAAGAAAAACCTAGTATATACTGTAGAAACTACAAACATGAAAACTTTGTTTACAAAAACATTTGTAATGTATAATAAAATTAATATGCTTTACTATGTACCTGAAATAAAAAAGCATAACTGGATACGTTAGTTTTAAATTTCTTGCTGTTTTCACAAGCTTTTAAAGGAAAAAAAAAAGTGTAAAAATGAATGTTATAAAATGTAATGTTAACCTAGTCGATAAATAACAGGTTCAACAGTATTTAAAAACAAGCATCAGCTTTATGTTTAGCTCAATTTGAAAATAAAAAATATTTTTTTCATAGTATTTAGTAAAAAGCAATTTTTTTGCCGATCCACTTACCGTCATTCTAATACAAACATAAAATAAATTTCAATTTATTTTATTCCTTTTTATAAATGCTGTTTACTTACTGATAACTTAGATGTAGTATATAACAAAAATGGCTTAAAACTGTTTTTATAGGTTTTTTTTAAATACATTTCAGAAAAAGTAGGGGTTTTAAAAGCTTTCTTTGGTTGAGAGAAAGATATAGAATATAACTTATTAACTTGATGTTTCAATTAAATTAAAACTTGCTAATTAATAACTTAATTTATTAATTACGTTCTTAACATAATGTACTTTTTCTGAGTTGAGTTTATAGTCTACAAACAATTCTAAAAATATTTTTCCTAGAGTTTTAAGTAAATAATGTTTTTTTTTACTTAAATTTGATCTAAAACTCTTATATATTAATATATTAAAAAAACTCTTACCAATTAAATACAATATTTAAAAGCAACCTATTTTTAATGAAACTGAATCATATTTACTCAAAGGAACTGAGTCGTGTTGACAACTTCAACGTTGAAGACATGGAGTACGGAATTAATGATGCAAGCGATGTGGGTGCAAGCAAACATGTTTTTGTGACCGGCACAATCACCAATAACAACGAGGATCGGGAATTTTTTCAGAGTTTTGTGCTGACTCCACGAGATGAAAAAGGCAACTTGTGCATCGAGTCATCTTTTTTCAAGTATGTGGACAGCGTCACTTGGTCTGGTAAGAAAGATGCAGTGACCAGCCAAAAAAGCTCTGATGAAGTTGAGAAAAGTACGGCAGAGGAAATGATTTATGAACACCAAGTAAGCTGCACAAACGAAATGCCTGGATCAAATACTACAACTACTACATTGGAAAGTTTGGACGCATCCATTGTCCAAACTAGAGCCATCGTTATTGATGAAGTAAGTTTGAAATAGTTAAAGCAATTTGTAAAAAAATGAGTTAACAATAAGGTGCAAATTTACGTTGGGCGCGTTTTAATCAAACCATTTGGTATTACACATATCGTACAATATTTTTTTGTTTAAATATAACATACTATGCATGTTTTTAAAAACCTGCGTTTTTTACTACCGTTTGCAAAATACATGCTTTGTTTCACAGGCAAGTGCTGCCGACAAAGGTGCGAACGACCATGCCGAAGGTGAAACTTCCACAGCTGCCGAAACTCTCATACCTTCCGAACCTACTTTCGCGGATGAGCAGAAAATCCACATCACGAAGCTGAGCAGGAAGGTGAGTGAGGAGCAGGTGAGGAGCCACTTTGAGGAGTACGGAGAAGTGTTGAAGGTGGAAGTTGTTGAGAGCAGGCAGAGCAGGAGTTCCGAGGACGGTTACAACTTCGGTCGGGTGACGTTCCGGGACAAGATGACGGTGAACGCGGTGCTGGCTGATAAAGTTAGTTACTTTGTAAGGTTTCTTCTAAATAATCTAATTTAAATAAAAATTGAAATCATATTTCACTTGTTCGTTTAGTAATAGCTAGTAAAACAAAAGTTCGTAAAACTTCTTAGTTAAAATAACGTTTTCTGTTTATTTTACAAACCTATTTAAGTTAATTCAAGTTTTTTAAATTTCACAACTAAACAAAAACCTAAAACTTTAATAAAGGATGCAGCATCCCAGATCTCAGATGAAAAGATCCGAATTTTTCCCTTCAACAGCAACCACAAGAATTATAGAAATAAGAAGAATCACAACAAATGCGGCATGGGGTGCAATGGTAAACGGAGGAATGCGAGACCACAACAATATTAGTACAAAAAAAAAAGAGCCACAACATAACTTGAATCTACCAAAAAAAAAACTAAAAAACAACGATTTTACCAAGGTTGATAGTTGTTTCTCTCAAGTTAATTTTAATCGTTGTGGTTTCTTGCAAAGCTAGTGTTTTATGTAGGCAAATTCAAAAAATCAGGAGCTTTATTCATTTGTATTTAACTGCCTGTTTGCGAAAGAATATACAATGTGAATTTTGTTGTCTCATTAAATCCTGATTTTCATATTTGAAACACTGGTCGTTTTTGTTTATTAAGTTTTGGTAGTTTAAATATTATTATTATAATTTTAAAGTATTTGGCTTAAGAAAAATTAAGTAAAAGTTTTATATAAACAAACTAACAGTTTAATTTCAAAAATATACAATTGAATTATAAATTGTACTATTATTTAATTCTAACTTTCCTAAAAAATATAAACTGTGCTCTAATAATAATAGAATGTAGAGACAAATTAGCTTAAAAAAGTTACGAATCTGCAAAAATTAAAACATCTGAAATGACGCGTGATAACCTCCTAGCGAAAGCATAGCAATTTATACTACCTCTAATTTAATTGAACTTACTATAAAAATTCGCAGTTATGTTAATACTTCAAAAATGGAATGTTGAAGTATGGGTGATAACTGTATACAAAGCAATTTATTTTTCTCCTTACCTCCTATGACTCTTTATTTGTTGCCGTTTATCTTAACCCATAAAACTTTATTTGAAAATAAGTATAAAAAAATCACAATTTAACTTAAAATCATTTAACGTAGTCAATAGAAAAAACATTAAACTAAGCAAATTTTTGTAACAAACAATTGTACGATTTTGATTTTGAAGTAAAAGCTACAGCTTACATTAGAATCAATTTTGCAATGCAGCTTTTTGACAAATCAAATCTTTAACGCGCTAAATGTATACAGATTAGATGCATTGAATTCGTTTAATATTTACGACACTAAAAATGCTACAGAGTACATATATAACAATTTTATTTTTCAGGAGTGCATGACTAAGTATAAATTAATACTAAAAGCTAAGAAAGTACAGTTTTTTCAAGCTGAAATAAAAGAAGTTTTTTGCACATAGATATACGTGCCTGATAGAATGTAATAGCAAAATACTATATATTTCAAGCAAAAAGGAGAAACTCGGTTTAAAATACTTTTATTTCGAAGCTAACAAGTTATATTTTAATTTTTTTTAACAGTTGTACTAATTTTGATTAAACAAACTATATTTTTATAACTATCAAAAAAAAAAGAAGCGTTTGTTAACAAAAGATCTAACTTTATTAGTTAGTTATTCCTTATTTTTATTATACTTCTAAAAAAATTAAATAATTACATATTTTTCTGAATCTTTATTAAACTGTTTAGTATTTTAAAATGTATAACGAACCTCTTTAATATGATAAAATTTAATATCTAAAAGTAAAAAAAAACACTAATTCTTAGCTTAAAAAAACAAAGACAACATATACAAAGTTTATATTATTAACAATCATTTAGCTAATTGAATAAATTACAGTTGCTGATATACCGAAGGATAGACTGGTGTTCTGCCACGGAGGTTATGACACAGCTACATGCATGAAATGTGAAGAAAAATACATTTTAGATGACATTAAAGTAATAAGTTCTTCAAAGTAACAAACGATTTAATTTTTTACTGAGAGATATTAATTTACATATATAGTAAATCTTTACTTGTTCACCGTAGTAAAAAAAGTATTATTGTGAAATTCAATTAGTTATTAAAGATTTGTTTATAATCATAAAATTCTTTTGAAAACGTCAAGTTTTATTTGTAAAAGTGGTTCTTAATGATAAACTTATTAAAAATAAGAAAACAATTAATGTTGAATTATTTTGCGTATATTTATAGGATGACATTGAAGCAGTTAGAGTGTCAACATGCCGTAACAAAAGTTGCGACGGAGTTATCAAGCCTAACGTCATTTTGTTCCAAGAGCCTCTTGATAAATAAATTTTTGATTGTGAAAAGTGGCAGTTTTCTCAAGAAGTGAAAGAAGTTTTGTCCGAATGCGATCTTCTCATTGTGATGGGAACTTCTCTACAGGTGAGTAAAGCATGACATGCAAAGAAATGTTTTTATTTTTAATTTTGATGTATTGTAATGGTTGAACAACGATATTTCTCGTTGGTTACAAACCTTTTATTTTAACATTGTTGAAATTTCAGAAATATGTAATTTCTTTTTTCTTAATATGTGGCTAACAAACAGGTTCCACCAATAAATCTATTGGTTGAAGAAGTGTCTAATGGTTGCCCGAAACTTCTAATCAACAACCATGCAACAAAATTCTTTGAGACCAACACACAGGCTCCATACAAAAAGATGGTTATGGAAGGTGACATTGACGAATTTTGTACAATCCTGAACAAGATGATTTAAAAATAAACAGCTTCCTTCAAAGCTGCCGCCCACCACGTACAGCTTGGTTGCCGTGCTCACCGAAGCGTGACAGTGCCTTCCGTCCACCATCGACGGCGCCGGCGACCACTACTACCAAGGCATAACTCGTTTATAACAATGTTTTGACCATATTTCAGTTCTTTGTGTTTGTTTATAATGACATTCGAAACTATTTTATTCGACGTATGTTTTTTGAATTAAGTTTATTCTATTCGTTGATATTTATAAAAACATTTTCTTACGGAAGCACAACCGTAAGAACGCAATTTTTAAAATTAAATCGTTTATAGTTTATTCAAGTATTTATACAAGATACTTTTGTTCATAAAAATGTTAAAGAATGATATAAGATACCGAACAATTTAAGCTGAAACAATTTGCTAAAATTTTATCAACAAAAAGTGCTCATGGCTGGAGTCGATCTCACTACCTGCGGGTCTTGTGGCCAATTGACAACCGCTGAACCATTAGCTACTTGAAAGTTTATCTTCAATGCTGGTATATAAAGTAAATAAAGTACTTTATGACTTGATTTTTACAAAAACAAATAAAGAAATTACTCAATTACTAGAGGAAAGATATTATATTTTATTCTTTCAAGACTCTGTGATGCAAACTACGTTTCGGTAAAAGACCTCGTAAGTGCAAAAAATATATAGGTAACTTTAATTTTAAACAAGTTTATTTAGCTATTGTTTTCTACTATAAATGGTTGTTACACTTTTCATTTGAAATATACGTACAAAGATAAAGCTGTTTGTCTTACACAAAACTTTTACGTGAATTTTGATGTTTGAAAAATTTACCATTCAAAAGCTGCATAAGCAGAGCCAGTGTACATATTAAATGCAGTTTTGATTTTTGTTGCTTAAATCTAAAAGAAAGATAAAAACTTATTTGATGCTTTGATAATCAAAAAATTTTAAACTATGTTGATAACAAATATTAATTTCAGTTTTAAACTTCTGTTTAGACTTAAAGGTTTTTATAAACAATTAAATGTATAAAAAACAAACAAACATTAATGTAAAAACTAAATAACTTATTTACAACAATAAATGTGTAACACAAGAGTAAACTAACAAAAATTTTTGTTAAAATATAGAAACATCTTTTCTTTGATTAAATAAAGTTAACTATTTTAGAACAAATTTTATTAATATTTTTTTTAGGTTTGTTTTAGTAAACTTCTATTAGTTTTAATAGTCAACACCATAAAAATTTCAGGTAAATTACATTTATAATAACAACAGCAAGTTTACCTAAGTGATAGAACCAAGCTAAAGTAGTTTTTATCTGAAAACTAGACTGAACTGTAAACATTAGTATTTATGCAAATTTATAAGCATTAAAATTCAATGAAAATGAACATTCAAATTTTTCTTAATTGAATTTTCTTCTTTTTTTTTAAACTTGCCAATACTCAAAAACTAATGTCTCTGTCATTTCGGGCACAAAATTTTATGCAAAAAAAAGACCAAAAACTTTATAAAAACGATGAAAAATGAGTATTGATTGAACAAGAGCGTTATTTTTCATGAGTAAAACATTTAACTTCTAGTCTTATAGTATTATGTGTTTTAGTTTATGTGATTAGTTTAACTTGCACAGTTTTTTATTTAATTTTATCATTAAATCCAATATAGTCTGAAATCTTTACTTTCTAATAAATCTATTTTATTCATTTAACTATATACAGTTTAATATTAACAAGTAGTACAAATTGTTATGTCTAACTACATAATTGAACTGTTATATACCTACGATTATTTATATGTTTTAACTGACTCAGTGTTAAATAAAGTTATATATAATGGTTAAAATTAATAGAGACATTTAAACTCATAACGGCTTTAAATAGGATGTTAATTGAAAGAATGGTTCAATGTTTTAAATTCATAGTTAAGTACATACGTTGTTTGTGATATAAAACTAGAAACAGTCATATAAACCTGCGCAACAATTTGATAACTAATGATTAAGTAATTGTAGTTTAAAAATTAGATACATTTACATGCAGAATGAAAATATTTAAGAGCTAATTGCCATAATTAAATGTTTGTATCTGTTAGTTTAATTAAGATACATCTTACCCAATACTTATTAAGTATGTACAGTTAGTCTTATTCATTAATATATAACTTTAGAACATAGAGCAATTTGAAACAAATTTAATAGTTTATAATCCAAAAGATATAATTCATATACAAATAATAACTTAAAGTGTAAATAAAAATTACTTAGTCTATACTGTATGACACTACAGGGTGATGACGTAATAATAGTAAGTAGGGAAAAATAAAAGTATTGCAAAATTACTTGAAAAATGGTGGACAAAACAGTCTGATTTATTAGAGTCTTATTTAAAAGATGCCCAAACTTTTTTATACAAATAAAGATGTAAAAACTTGCTTATGTAAATGGAAAACTTAAGCTTGGTTTCTCCTTAAATTGACATAAATCTTCTATTACAATGTTACTTAGATACTTCTTACAAATTAGTATGATTTTTATTATTAAGAATGAAATATATTACATTAACTAATTTTAATAACATTTTTGTCCAAACAATTTTTACCTCTTTCAAGCCTAACGACACTTAAATCTCAGCAAGTAATCTACTCAAGTAACTCAAAAAAAACCTGTATTATTTGTGAAAATTCATAGAGTTACCGGCACTGAAAGACGTGCAAAAAATTGCAGATGCAATACCCTCCAAAGGGGACAATAAAATTATGTTATTAAATTACAGTAAGTGGCGTGTTTATTATAGAATATTACCAGACTGTCTACTACAAAACTGTATCATTTGTAATATTACAGCCGAGATACATACTATAAAACATAAAACTTTACTTGTAATTTAAATAAATTAATATTAAATATTGAGTTTGAAAGAAAAATAACACACTAAAGGAACGTGCGTAACTACTCGTACATCAAACAAAAAACTAATTAGGTGCCGACCAGCATAAGGACGTGGCCTGAAGGACGGCTTTCGTTATTTGTGCAAAAGTCCCGTGAGCAAGAATTCCTCCTCCGGAGGAGGAGGAATTCGCAGCGGAAGGGACTTATTGTAGACAAATAACGAAAGCTGTCCGCCACCACTTTAACTCAAAACCGAATTACACTTGAAGCTCAGTACCACACTTTTATCTGGTTTGGCTGTCAGGCTTACTAACTGAAGTCCAAGCGTAATTAGGTTTTTAAGAAAAAATGGTTGGGAGAAAAGTGGAAAATTTTTCGCCGGCGGAGCCGGCGAAATGCCTTAAAAAAATATTTCTATTATCAATCTCAAAAATTTCCCGCCACATTTTCACTTTAGGGGAATCCCCATTTGTGAAAAAAATTGTGTGGCGGGCCTTAATAATTTATAGCGTACCTTATGCGTGTGCGTATTTCTTAGATCGCAAAATCACCTTAACGCATTGTTACAAACTAAACCATACTACCTCATGTGAATAACAAATCAAAGGTCCGGCTGCAGTTCTAACGTCGCTTCTGATTGGCTAATATATTACAATATTTATTAATTTTAAGTTTGAAGTTATAATACTTGTTTTTCATTTTACTTTTATGTAACTTGGTAATTGTTCTTATTATTATGCTGTATCATCACTTCACCTCATAATGTTATGATTGAAAACATAACAAAACCTTACAACTGCAGCCGACCCAATTAAAATATACACATTTTAGCCTAACTTACATTATTCAATTTCTATACTTGCAACTAACATATTTAAATCTAAGCCACCACTGTCAAAAACTCTTCTTGAGTAGCTATTAACCAACAACATAGAGTTGCTATAAAATATAATTACAAAAATATTGAACAGAAATTTCTTTTCAAAAGTTTTTGACAGTGTTTTTTGTTTAGATAAAAACGGTTTGCATATTGTTTATTAACTGTTTAAATAGTCTTTCTTTAGAATTCTTGTGGTGACGTTATCTAACAGTATATCATAAGTATTTATTTTGTATGGAATTTAATATATTTTGAGATTAAACTAAAAAAAACACTTTATTTAATGCTACACATAGTATCAAGTTGAAGACAAATAAATGCTTGTGATTTACTATTTTATAATGTCACAACTAAAATTCCATGAAAAGACTATTTTGAAGTACTCTAAAAAATTAAGTTATATCAGTACAATATAGTCTTTTTATAAAGATAATACATAGTCAGATAACAGTCTGGTTTTTGTCAGCTAGTTACAAGTTTCTTATCATAACTCTATCAATTATAATAACCACTAAATGGTTTTCAAAGTTATAATACACATAAACTTTGAAACATATTATTACTGTTAACTATAATCATTACAAGTGACTGCAACAAACCAGACTCATATCTAACTTAATTATATAAACATACAAAAACACTAAACATCAGGCAGTTGATCAAGCTGCCTGAATGTTGTTTGTGTTCCTATATGTTCAAATGTAAAAAAATAAGTCACTTACACACAAACATTTTACACTATAGCTTTAAGTGCTTAAGGGATATAAACATAATAATAAAACATTTACTTAAACAATTATTAACAATGTGTCTTTAAAAGTGTGCAAAGATTTAAAATTAACTACTTAATTTTCAAACTTGTAGTAACACTTTACAAAATAACAGCTTGATTTTTACCTCTAAAATGATAATTGAACGTTTTACATTGTAATTTCTTTATAAAGATTTATAACAAACAAGTTTTGACATATAGAAAAGCTAATGAAGTTTAATAGTAACATATTTTAGTTACTTTTGCACACTTTAGAAACTCTATAAGATATTTTTTAATCTAAAATTTTCATTGTAATTAATTCTTATTTTTATGACATTAAGTACCAGGGCTGCCACTCTTTAATTCAAAAACTGTACTCATTTAAACCAAATTTCATTTTTACTTGAATAAAATTAGAAACTAAGCACCAAAAGGTGTTAATGTGTTATGTACTTTACTTATACTTATTGGTTTTGAGCACTAATTTGTAGTATTGATATTCTATATTTACAAAAATAATGACAATATTTTATGAAACAATTAACTTTCAAGTATCTAAAAACACCTGAGCACAACAAAAAATTAAATGTTGGTAACCCTGAAAAATAATCTTATAACAAGCTTATTATCTTATTATTAACTATTTTGTATAACATATAAATCACTTACCTCAATAAGAGCAGTAAACTAAGAACAGACCTGATATTTGAACTGCCACAAGAAGGTTAGTGGCCAGAAGGATTGATATAGATGATTGCTGTGAAATTTAAACAGATATGCCTAATTTGTTTGTGCTTACTATAAAGCTTTTCAGTGCAACTATGATGAAGTAGAAAAACATGATTACTTATAATGTAGCAGACTGTTGATTTGAGACACTTTTTCAACATAAAGGTAAACACTTTTCTCTGAAATCATGAAAAAAAGATAATGAATCACATGGTTAGAGTAGAAGACTGTTGGTTCAAGATACTTTTAATACATACAGACATTTTGTTTTATGTTCATTTTTTTCAAGCATAAACAGTTGAAGTTTCAACTGTTAAAGACAATGCTGATTTTTTTTTTCAAACCAAGTAATTGATTTTGTGTATCTGCTTTTAGTACCTTTTATTACTTAAAAAAACATATAAAAAGGTACACTCTAAAATAATTTATGAAAGTAAAGTAAAGAATGACAAGAGCTGCTACCAGTAACAAAACATTTTACAAATAAATGTTATTTCATTAAAAATTTCTGTTAAAAGAAATTTTTGAAAACTGAAATTTCAGCAAACAGAAATTGAAGCAGAGATGCCCAATTTGTTTGTGCTGAATATAAAACTTTTCAATGCAACTATGATGAAGTAGAAAAACATGATTACTTATAATGTAACAGACTGTTGATTTTAGACTCTTTTTCAACATAAAGGTAAACACTTTTCTCTGAAATCATGAAAAAAAGATAATGAATCACATGGTTAGAGTAGAAGACTGTTGGTTCAAGATACTTTTAATACATACAGACATTTTGTTTTATGTTCATTTTTTTCAAGCATAAACAGTTGAAGTTTCAACTGTTAAAGACAATGCTGATTTTTTTTCAAACCAAGTAATTGATTTTGTGTATCTGCTTTTAGTACCTTTTATTACTTAAAAAAACATATAAAATGGTAAACTCTAAAATAATTTATGAAAGTAAAGATAAAGTAAAAAATGACAAGAGCTGCTACCAGTAACAAAACATTTTACAAATGAATGCTATTTCATTAAAAGTTTCTGCAAACAGAAATTTTTATAATTACGTAATAAATAAAAGCTTGGTGCAAAAAATTCGCTTGGTGACATTCACGAGATCTCTCTTCTCTCGCTTTGAAAGTTTTAAGCTAATTTTAAACTTTTTGCTATATTTTTTTCAAACCTTGTTTTTTTCAAAAATAAACTTCACCATCATGTCGAGCACCAAATTCTGCTTCAAAAAACACCAAACACTTTAAAAAAAGGATGAAAAATAAGCAAAATAGAACTTAAAAACTTCAAAGCTTTGAATTAAACTCTTTGCTTTTTAAAACTTGTATATTTTTGCGTGAAAGGATTTAGAAACAATTAGCAGATACTAGTAATCGAACTATGTTCATAACAAAAATCTCTGCTATATTTTTAAATATTTTCTTTAGTTTAAAGGTTTATATTTGTATCTACTCATTAACTGCTTAAACAAAACACAACTCACATGAGTAAATATAAATGATTAAAAAAAGGTGTGGTTTTAATACAACTACAGTAAACTTATGACTGACTTTTCTTAAGTACTTTCTACAGAAACTTGTTGGTTTGTGTACTTATTTACAAAAGAATACTACACTCTAGTATTAAAGATACCCTAAGTTGTCATAAGTATGTGAATAAAAATTTATGCACACGTTAAAGCTTAGCATAATCTTACAAACTCTGTACTTTTAATTTGGTCGTTTTTATTTGTACAACAGATTTTTTTTACATGACTTAAGTTTAGTACTATTTCTTAATTAAAAAGTTTAATGTAAGTTATGGCATACAATAAAAACATTTCATCAAGTTTATAGATAATGTACTACTTAGAATTTGACAAAAAAGAGCTTTTATTTTATGTGTATACTGACAAACTTATCTATATGGTTTGACTCCATTTCTATGTATAGTCAAACAACTTGATAATGTGAATACTATTGTTCACTTTAAACTCTAGTTATTTGAATAAATACTTGTGAGCTGCAGAACAGTTGAACTAATTTAGATCCAATAAAATCTTTTATTGAACTCTTAAAATTGTAAAACAAGTATTCACAGTATTGTGTTTTTTTAAACTACATACTGTTCCTGATGGAAAAACCAGCACATTTTACTCATTATGGAACTTACATATAAACTAAGCTAAAACTTATCATGACAGTTGAACTGGTATCATTCAAAAGTAAATATATGTGAACTTATTGCTAAATATAATTTTTAACAAAAGGTATTTTACTTTATCACAGTTATTTCAGTATTGTTTGTCAAGTTTCACTAAAGTAAAGATTTAACTTTTTTATACAAAAACTATTTCATGTTTGTCATTTAAATCATAATGATAAAACTAACCAATTAACCTAATGAAATCTTACTAAACACTTAAGCTAACAGCTAATATTTACATTGAAAGTGATTGAAAACTAGTTTATAAAACTTATTGATTAGTGTAGTACTTATTTATAAAATAGTGCTTAACTCTAGTATTTATAAGAACAACTATTTGCAATAAGTTGAGAATAAATACTTACACAGACACCAATGTTTAGCCTAACTTTACAAACTGAATTAATACGCATCAAAACACTAATAAAACTGTTAAGCTAAAAAAAAAATCTTTGATAAACTGTTAAAGAACTAGTTACAATAATAAACTCTATAAAAAAGTAGTTTTATCTAAAGACCTAGCCAGCTGTAGTCATTATAAATTATGCAAATTGATATGCAACAAAATCGAATAAAAATGAACAAGTATAACTTTTTTCAAATTTTTTCATTTTTTATTATAAACTTGCCAATAACTAAAAATAAATATCTCCATCGTTTCTGTCAGAAAATTTAATGCTAGAAAAACCCAAAAAACTTTTTAAAACGATGAAAAACAAGATTTTCTCAAACTTTATATTCACACTATGTTATTATGCAAAATTCAAACAGGAAAATTGATTTTATCTTCTCTTCTTTTGAAAACTTTAAACTGTTTTAAAAGTTTTAGTTGTGTTTTTTAAACCTTGTTTTACTTTTAAATAAATTTTACCATCATGTCAATCACCTAATTCTGCTTCAAAAAACACCAAACAGTTTATAAAAAGGATGAAAAGTAAGAAAAATAGAACTTTAAAACTTGAAACTACATTTTTTACTTGTTTTAGAGGATCTTTCAAACTTATATTTTTCAACAGCATATGAGTTAAAAGTTAAAAGAAAAAAGATACTAATATTTGAACTATGTTGATAACAATATCTGTGCTACATTTATAATTTCAGTTTTAAATTTATGTTTAAATTAAAAGGTTTTGTATAAACAATTAAACGTATAAAAATAAAACAAACAATAAATTAAAAACTATGTAACTTGTTAACAATAATAAATGTATAACACAAGAGTAGACGAACGAAGAAACTTATTTAAATAGAAAAACTCTTAAACTTTATTTATTCAACAAACTAAACTCAATTTAGTTGATTATTTTAGCACAACAATTGAACACAAATGTTTATTGATAATATTTTATTTAGGTTTGTTTTTGTAAACTTCCATTAATTTAAATATTCAACTCCATAAGCATTTTAGTCAATTATATTTATAATAAGAACATCAAGTTTACCTAACTGATATAAACAAGCTAAAGTAGTTTTTATATGAAAACTAGACAGCACTGTAAATATGAAAATTTATGCAAATTTTTGAGCAACAAAATTCAATAAAAATGAACAAGTAAGTTTCTTTTTTGAAATTTTATTTTTTTTTTTTTTAAACTTGCCAATAATCAAAAACAAATGTCTCTATCATTTCGGGCACAAAATTCTATGCAAAAAAAATACCTAAAACTTTACTTAAACGATGAAAAATGAGAATTTTTAGAACAAGAGCGTTATTTTTTAAGAGTAAAATCATTTTCTTTTTCGCAACCAGTACAACTTCAGCGACTTCAAACATCTCAAAAACTCAATAATAAAGAAGCTTTTCGATCACGATAATGCGACACGAGTCATAGAGATCGTTGAAAGTAAGCTGGAAAAAACTAAAGGAACTGACCAAGGAAAAGCATCCGGAATGAAGTTGAAAATAAAACAACATCCTCAAACATACAGTGAGCTAGCGAAAATTAAAGAAACTCATGAAGGAAAAGCATATGGAATAAACATGGAAACAAAAATCCATCCGAACAAAACTACAAAGAGACCTGCGAAGCATCATAATAACGAAAAAACTCAAAAAGTCAAGAAAATCAAAAAAGAAAACATATTTTTAAATGGTGTGTCAGAAAATCTGTATAAAACAATGAAACATGTCGTTGCAAAAGAAGATGTGGATAAATGTATTGAAACTTTGGGAAAACAAAGACAGACTAGAGAAAGTTCAAAGTAAGAATTTTTAAATATGTTTGATTTAGCTTAAATAGTTAACTATATTTTCAAAATATTATAAGTGTACTGTATATTTTTTATTCAAAAATTTGTTCAAACTTATTGTTTGTTTATTAAATAAAAAAGATTTTAACCATATTAAAGTTAGTATTTGACTTAAATAGGTGTTCTATATTACCTGAAGTATTAAAAGGAATACAACTTGGAACTTACAAAAGCATCGTTTTTCTGACTGGAGCTGGAATATCAACTAACTGTGGAATTCCTGATTTCAGGTAAAAGTCGAGGATTTTTATTTGTGAAAAGTTTAAAAGTTAATAAGAATATTTACACATATTAAACTAAACATTTTTTAGGAGCCCTAACGGTCTCTACAACAGTGAAAAGTTCAAACAGTACAATTTGGAAGATCCCAGGCTGGTCTTCGATCTTGAGCAGTTCAAAAAAGATCCGAGGCCGTTCCTGAAAACTTCAAAGGAGATTATGCCGAATCCTGATCACTACCCTTCGGTTGCTCACAAGTTCATAAAGAATTTGTTCGACAGAAAACAGGTGCTGAAAGTATTTACTCAAAACATCGACGGACTCGAAAAAGTAATGACTGCTGTTTTTATAAATAGATAATCTTTAATAGATACTTAATTAGTTAGTTAATCCTCGTTTTTATTATACTTGTAAAAAAATTAAATAATTACATATTTTTCTGAATCTTTATTAAACTGTTTAGTATTTTAAAATGTATAACGAACCTCTTTAATATGGTAAAACTTAATATCTGAAGTAAAAAAAAACATATAGATATAATTTTACTAAATAAAAAAACACACATATGTTAAATTAATTATTTCAAAAGTCCTACTTTGATTGAAACTTTACTTTATATTTTGATGACTTATACCATCTCTTGGTACTTTTATAAATTAAAAATAAAGTTCTTGGGTTAACTAAACCTAAAAATTTTTTATACTTTATACTTTTGTTAAGGACATTTATACCGTTATTCCTAACCACCATACCAAAATATGAATAAAATAAAATGAACACAATAGATATTCTGGAGTTTACAATAAAGAAGAAAAAAGTCTTAGTCGCTTTTAAACGTAGTTTTTAAAAGAGAGCAGTAGGTTTATTAATTTTTCAAAGGTGGCTTATGGAAAAAAAAAAGTTAAGAAAAACCTAGTATATACTGTAGAAACTACAAACATGAAAACTTTGTTTACAAAAACATTTGTAATGTATAATAAAATTAATATGCTTTACTATGTACCTGAAATAAAAAAGCATAACTGGATACGTTAGTTTTAAATTTCTTGCTGTTTTCACAAGCTTTTAAAGGAAAAAAAAAAGTGTAAAAATGAATGTTATAAAATGTAATGTTAACCTAGTCGATAAATAACAGGTTCAACAGTATTTAAAAACAAGCATCAGCTTTATGTTTAGCTCAATTTGAAAATAAAAAATATTTTTTTCATAGTATTTAGTAAAAAGCAATTTTTTTGCCGATCCACTTACCGTCATTCTAATACAAACATAAAATAAATTTCAATTTATTTTATTCCTTTTTATAAATGCTGTTTACTTACTGATAACTTAGATGTAGTATATAACAAAAATGGCTTAAAACTGTTTTTATAGGTTTTTTTTAAATACATTTCAGAAAAAGTAGGGGTTTTAAAAGCTTTCTTTGGTTGAGAGAAAGATATAGAATATAACTTATTAACTTGATGTTTCAATTAAATTAAAACTTGCTAATTAATAACTTAATTTATTAATTACGTTCTTAACATAATGTACTTTTTCTGAGTTGAGTTTATAGTCTACAAACAATTCTAAAAATATTTTTCCTAGAGTTTTAAGTAAATAATGTTTTTTTTTACTTAAATTTGATCTAAAACTCTTATATATTAATATATTAAAAAAACTCGTACCAATTAAATACAATACTTAAGAGCAACCTATTTTTAATGAAACTGAATCATATTTACTCAAAGGAACTGAGTCGTGTTGACAACTTCAACGTTGAAGACATGGAGTACGGAATTAATGATGCAAGCGATGTGGGTGCAAGCAAACATGTTTTTGTGACCGGCACAATCACCAATAACAACGAGGATCGGGAATTTTTTCAGAGTTTTGTGCTGACTCCACGAGATGAAAAAGGCAACTTGCGCGTCAAGTCATCTTTTTTCAAGTATGCGGACAGCGTCACTTGGTCTGGTAAGAAAGATGCAGTGACCAGCCAAAAAAGCTCTGATGAAGTTGAGAAAAGTACGGCAGAGGAAATGATTTATGAACACCAAGTAAGCTGCACAAACGAAATGCCTGGATCAAATACTACAACTACTACATTGGAAAGTTTGGACGCATCCATTGTCCAAACTAGAGCCATCGTTATTGATGAAGTAAGTTTGAAATAGTTAAAGCAATTTGTAAAAAAATGAGTTAACAATAAGGTGCAAATTTACGTTGGGCGCGTTTTAATCAAACCATTTGGTATTACACATATCGTACAATATTTTTTTGTTTAAATATAACATACTATGCATGTTTTTAAAAACCTGCGTTTTTTACTACCGTTTGCAAAATACATGCTTTGTTTCACAGGCAAGTGCTGCCGACAAAGGTGCGAACGACCATGCCGAAGGTGAAACTTCCACAGCTGCCGAAACTCTCATACCTTCCGAACCTACTTTCGCGGATGAGCAGAAAATCCACATCACGAAGCTGAGCAGGAAGGTGAGTGAGGAGCAGGTGAGGAGCCACTTTGAGGAGTACGGAGAAGTGTTGAAGGTGGAAGTTGTTGAGAGCAGGCAGAGCAGGAGTTCCGAGGACGGTTACAACTTCGGTCGGGTGACGTTCCGGGACAAGATGACGGTGAACGCGGTGCTGGCTGATAAAGTTAGTTACTTTGTAAGGTTTCTTCTAAATAATCTAATTTAAATAAAAATTGAAATCATATTTCACTTGTTCGTTTAGTAATAGCTAGTAAAACAAAAGTTCGTAAAACTTCTTAGTTAAAATAACGTTTTCTGTTTATTTTACAAACCTATTTAAGTTAATTCAAGTTTTTTAAATTTCACAACTAAACAAAAACCTAAAACTTTAATAAAGGATGCAGCATCCCAGATCTCAGATGAAAAGATCCGAATTTTTCCCTTCAACAGCAACCACAAGAATTATAGAAATAAGAAGAATCACAACAAATGCGGCATGGGGTGCAATGGTAAACGGAGGAATGCGAGACCACAACAATATTAGTACAAAAAAAAAAGAGCCACAACATAACTTGAATCTACCAAAAAAAAAACTAAAAAACAACGATTTTACCAAGGTTGATAGTTGTTTCTCTCAAGTTAATTTTAATCGTTGTGGTTTCTTGCAAAGCTAGTGTTTTATGTAGGCAAATTCAAAAAATCAGGAGCTTTATTCATTTGTATTTAACTGCCTGTTTGCGAAAGAATATACAATGTGAATTTTGTTGTCTCATTAAATCCTGATTTTCATATTTGAAACACTGGTCGTTTTTGTTTATTAAGTTTTGGTAGTTTAAATATTATTATTATAATTTTAAAGTATTTGGCTTAAGAAAAATTAAGTAAAAGTTTTATATAAACAAACTAACAGTTTAATTTCAAAAATATACAATTGAATTATAAATTGTACTATTATTTAATTCTAACTTTCCTAAAAAATATAAACTGTGCTCTAATAATAATAGAATGTAGAGACAAATTAGCTTAAAAAAGTTACGAATCTGCAAAAATTAAAACATCTGAAATGACGCGTGATAACCTCCTAGCGAAAGCATAGCAATTTATACTACCTCTAATTTAATTGAACTTACTATAAAAATTCGCAGTTATGTTAATACTTCAAAAATGGAATGTTGAAGTATGGGTGATAACTGTATACAAAGCAATTTATTTTTCTCCTTACCTCCTATGACTCTTTATTTGTTGCCGTTTATCTTAACCCATAAAACTTTATTTGAAAATAAGTATAAAAAAATCACAATTTAACTTAAAATCATTTAACGTAGTCAATAGAAAAAACATTAAACTAAGCAAATTTTTGTAACAAACAATTGTACGATTTTGATTTTGAAGTAAAAGCTACAGCTTACATTAGAATCAATTTTGCAATGCAGCTTTTTGACAAATCAAATCTTTAACGCGCTAAATGTATACAGATTAGATGCATTGAATTCGTTTAATATTTACGACACTAAAAATGCTACAGAGTACATATATAACAATTTTATTTTTCAGGAGTGCATGACTAAGTATAAATTAATACTAAAAGCTAAGAAAGTACAGTTTTTTCAAGCTGAAATAAAAGAAGTTTTTTGCACATAGATATACGTGCCTGATAGAATGTAATAGCAAAATACTATATATTTCAAGCAAAAAGGAGAAACTCGGTTTAAAATACTTTTATTTCGAAGCTAACAAGTTATATTTTAATTTTTTTTAACAGTTGTACTAATTTTGATTAAACAAACTATATTTTTATAACTATCAAAAAAAAAAGAAGCGTTTGTTAACAAAAGATCTAACTTTATTAGTTAGTTATTCCTTATTTTTATTATACTTCTAAAAAAATTAAATAATTACATATTTTTCTGAATCTTTATTAAACTGTTTAGTATTTTAAAATGTATAACGAACCTCTTTAATATGATAAAATTTAATATCTAAAAGTAAAAAAAAACACTAATTCTTAGCTTAAAAAAACAAAGACAACATATACAAAGTTTATATTATTAACAATCATTTAGCTAATTGAATAAATTACAGTTGCTGATATACCGAAGGATAGACTGGTGTTCTGCCACGGAGGTTATGACACAGCTACATGCATGAAATGTGAAGAAAAATACATTTTAGATGACATTAAAGTAATAAGTTCTTCAAAGTAACAAACGATTTAATTTTTTACTGAGAGATATTAATTTACATATATAGTAAATCTTTACTTGTTCACCGTAGTAAAAAAAGTATTATTGTGAAATTCAATTAGTTATTAAAGATTTGTTTATAATCATAAAATTCTTTTGAAAACGTCAAGTTTTATTTGTAAAAGTGGTTCTTAATGATAAACTTATTAAAAATAAGAAAACAATTAATGTTGAATTATTTTGCGTATATTTATAGGATGACATTGAAGCAGTTAGAGTGTCAACATGCCGTAACAAAAGTTGCGACGGAGTTATCAAGCCTAACGTCATTTTGTTCCAAGAGCCTCTTGATAAATAAATTTTTGATTGTGAAAAGTGGCAGTTTTCTCAAGAAGTGAAAGAAGTTTTGTCCGAATGCGATCTTCTCATTGTGATGGGAACTTCTCTACAGGTGAGTAAAGCATGACATGCAAAGAAATGTTTTTATTTTTAATTTTGATGTATTGTAATGGTTGAACAACGATATTTCTCGTTGGTTACAAACCTTTTATTTTAACATTGTTGAAATTTCAGAAATATGTAATTTCTTTTTTCTTAATATGTGGCTAACAAACAGGTTCCACCAATAAATCTATTGGTTGAAGAAGTGTCTAATGGTTGCCCGAAACTTCTAATCAACAACCATGCAACAAAATTCTTTGAGACCAACACACAGGCTCCATACAAAAAGATGGTTATGGAAGGTGACATTGACGAATTTTGTACAATCCTGAACAAGATGATTTAAAAATAAACAGCTTCCTTCAAAGCTGCCGCCCACCACGTACAGCTTGGTTGCCGTGCTCACCGAAGCGTGACAGTGCCTTCCGTCCACCATCGACGGCGCCGGCGACCACTACTACCAAGGCATAACTCGTTTATAACAATGTTTTGACCATATTTCAGTTCTTTGTGTTTGTTTATAATGACATTCGAAACTATTTTATTCGACGTATGTTTTTTGAATTAAGTTTATTCTATTCGTTGATATTTATAAAAACATTTTCTTACGGAAGCACAACCGTAAGAACGCAATTTTTAAAATTAAATCGTTTATAGTTTATTCAAGTATTTATACAAGATACTTTTGTTCATAAAAATGTTAAAGAATGATATAAGATACCGAACAATTTAAGCTGAAACAATTTGCTAAAATTTTATCAACAAAAAGTGCTCATGGCTGGAGTCGATCTCACTACCTGCGGGTCTTGTGGCCAATTGACAACCGCTGAACCATTAGCTACTTGAAAGTTTATCTTCAATGCTGGTATATAAAGTAAATAAAGTACTTTATGACTTGATTTTTACAAAAACAAATAAAGAAATTACTCAATTACTAGAGGAAAGATATTATATTTTATTCTTTCAAGACTCTGTGATGCAAACTACGTTTCGGTAAAAGACCTCGTAAGTGCAAAAAATATATAGGTAACTTTAATTTTAAACAAGTTTATTTAGCTATTGTTTTCTACTATAAATGGTTGTTACACTTTTCATTTGAAATATACGTACAAAGATAAAGCTGTTTGTCTTACACAAAACTTTTACGTGAATTTTGATGTTTGAAAAATTTACCATTCAAAAGCTGCATAAGCAGAGCCAGTGTACATATTAAATGCAGTTTTGATTTTTGTTGCTTAAATCTAAAAGAAAGATAAAAACTTATTTGATGCTTTGATAATCAAAAAATTTTAAACTATGTTGATAACAAATATTAATTTCAGTTTTAAACTTCTGTTTAGACTTAAAGGTTTTTATAAACAATTAAATGTATAAAAAACAAACAAACATTAATGTAAAAACTAAATAACTTATTTACAACAATAAATGTGTAACACAAGAGTAAACTAACAAAAATTTTTGTTAAAATATAGAAACATCTTTTCTTTGATTAAATAAAGTTAACTATTTTAGAACAAATTTTATTAATATTTTTTTTAGGTTTGTTTTAGTAAACTTCTATTAGTTTTAATAGTCAACACCATAAAAATTTCAGGTAAATTACATTTATAATAACAACAGCAAGTTTACCTAAGTGATAGAACCAAGCTAAAGTAGTTTTTATCTGAAAACTAGACTGAACTGTAAACATTAGTATTTATGCAAATTTATAAGCATTAAAATTCAATGAAAATGAACATTCAAATTTTTCTTAATTGAATTTTCTTCTTTTTTTTTAAACTTGCCAATACTCAAAAACTAATGTCTCTGTCATTTCGGGCACAAAATTTTATGCAAAAAAAAGACCAAAAACTTTATAAAAACGATGAAAAATGAGTATTGATTGAACAAGAGCGTTATTTTTCATGAGTAAAACATTTAACTTCTAGTCTTATAGTATTATGTGTTTTAGTTTATGTGATTAGTTTAACTTGCACAGTTTTTTATTTAATTTTATCATTAAATCCAATATAGTCTGAAATCTTTACTTTCTAATAAATCTATTTTATTCATTTAACTATATACAGTTTAATATTAACAAGTAGTACAAATTGTTATGTCTAACTACATAATTGAACTGTTATATACCTACGATTATTTATATGTTTTAACTGACTCAGTGTTAAATAAAGTTATATATAATGGTTAAAATTAATAGAGACATTTAAACTCATAACGGCTTTAAATAGGATGTTAATTGAAAGAATGGTTCAATGTTTTAAATTCATAGTTAAGTACATACGTTGTTTGTGATATAAAACTAGAAACAGTCATATAAACCTGCGCAACAATTTGATAACTAATGATTAAGTAATTGTAGTTTAAAAATTAGATACATTTACATGCAGAATGAAAATATTTAAGAGCTAATTGCCATAATTAAATGTTTGTATCTGTTAGTTTAATTAAGATACATCTTACCCAATACTTATTAAGTATGTACAGTTAGTCTTATTCATTAATATATAACTTTAGAACATAGAGCAATTTGAAACAAATTTAATAGTTTATAATCCAAAAGATATAATTCATATACAAATAATAACTTAAAGTGTAAATAAAAATTACTTAGTCTATACTGTATGACACTACAGGGTGATGACGTAATAATAGTAAGTAGGGAAAAATAAAAGTATTGCAAAATTACTTGAAAAATGGTGGACAAAACAGTCTGATTTATTAGAGTCTTATTTAAAAGATGCCCAAACTTTTTTATACAAATAAAGATGTAAAAACTTGCTTATGTAAATGGAAAACTTAAGCTTGGTTTCTCCTTAAATTGACATAAATCTTCTATTACAATGTTACTTAGATACTTCTTACAAATTAGTATGATTTTTATTATTAAGAATGAAATATATTACATTAACTAATTTTAATAACATTTTTGTCCAAACAATTTTTACCTCTTTCAAGCCTAACGACACTTAAATCTCAGCAAGTAATCTACTCAAGTAACTCAAAAAAAACCTGTATTATTTGTGAAAATTCATAGAGTTACCGGCACTGAAAGACGTGCAAAAAATTGCAGATGCAATACCCTCCAAAGGGGACAATAAAATTATGTTATTAAATTACAGTAAGTGGCGTGTTTATTATAGAATATTACCAGACTGTCTACTACAAAACTGTATCATTTGTAATATTACAGCCGAGATACATACTATAAAACATAAAACTTTACTTGTAATTTAAATAAATTAATATTAAATATTGAGTTTGAAAGAAAAATAACACACTAAAGGAACGTGCGTAACTACTCGTACATCAAACAAAAAACTAATTAGGTGCCGACCAGCATAAGGACGTGGCCTGAAGGACGGCTTTCGTTATTTGTGCAAAAGTCCCGTGAGCAAGAATTCCTCCTCCGGAGGAGGAGGAATTCGCAGCGGAAGGGACTTATTGTAGACAAATAACGAAAGCTGTCCGCCACCACTTTAACTCAAAACCGAATTACACTTGAAGCTCAGTACCACACTTTTATCTGGTTTGGCTGTCAGGCTTACTAACTGAAGTCCAAGCGTAATTAGGTTTTTAAGAAAAAATGGTTGGGAGAAAAGTGGAAAATTTTTCGCCGGCGGAGCCGGCGAAATGCCTTAAAAAAATATTTCTATTATCAATCTCAAAAATTTCCCGCCACATTTTCACTTTAGGGGAATCCCCATTTGTGAAAAAAATTGTGTGGCGGGCCTTAATAATTTATAGCGTACCTTATGCGTGTGCGTATTTCTTAGATCGCAAAATCACCTTAACGCATTGTTACAAACTAAACCATACTACCTCATGTGAATAACAAATCAAAGGTCCGGCTGCAGTTCTAACGTCGCTTCTGATTGGCTAATATATTACAATATTTATTAATTTTAAGTTTGAAGTTATAATACTTGTTTTTCATTTTACTTTTATGTAACTTGGTAATTGTTCTTATTATTATGCTGTATCATCACTTCACCTCATAATGTTATGATTGAAAACATAACAAAACCTTACAACTGCAGCCGACCCAATTAAAATATACACATTTTAGCCTAACTTACATTATTCAATTTCTATACTTGCAACTAACATATTTAAATCTAAGCCACCACTGTCAAAAACTCTTCTTGAGTAGCTATTAACCAACAACATAGAGTTGCTATAAAATATAATTACAAAAATATTGAACAGAAATTTCTTTTCAAAAGTTTTTGACAGTGTTTTTTGTTTAGATAAAAACGGTTTGCATATTGTTTATTAACTGTTTAAATAGTCTTTCTTTAGAATTCTTGTGGTGACGTTATCTAACAGTATATCATAAGTATTTATTTTGTATGGAATTTAATATATTTTGAGATTAAACTAAAAAAAACACTTTATTTAATGCTACACATAGTATCAAGTTGAAGACAAATAAATGCTTGTGATTTACTATTTTATAATGTCACAACTAAAATTCCATGAAAAGACTATTTTGAAGTACTCTAAAAAATTAAGTTATATCAGTACAATATAGTCTTTTTATAAAGATAATACATAGTCAGATAACAGTCTGGTTTTTGTCAGCTAGTTACAAGTTTCTTATCATAACTCTATCAATTATAATAACCACTAAATGGTTTTCAAAGTTATAATACACATAAACTTTGAAACATATTATTACTGTTAACTATAATCATTACAAGTGACTGCAACAAACCAGACTCATATCTAACTTAATTATATAAACATACAAAAACACTAAACATCAGGCAGTTGATCAAGCTGCCTGAATGTTGTTTGTGTTCCTATATGTTCAAATGTAAAAAAATAAGTCACTTACACACAAACATTTTACACTATAGCTTTAAGTGCTTAAGGGATATAAACATAATAATAAAACATTTACTTAAACAATTATTAACAATGTGTCTTTAAAAGTGTGCAAAGATTTAAAATTAACTACTTAATTTTCAAACTTGTAGTAACACTTTACAAAATAACAGCTTGATTTTTACCTCTAAAATGATAATTGAACGTTTTACATTGTAATTTCTTTATAAAGATTTATAACAAACAAGTTTTGACATATAGAAAAGCTAATGAAGTTTAATAGTAACATATTTTAGTTACTTTTGCACACTTTAGAAACTCTATAAGATATTTTTTAATCTAAAATTTTCATTGTAATTAATTCTTATTTTTATGACATTAAGTACCAGGGCTGCCACTCTTTAATTCAAAAACTGTACTCATTTAAACCAAATTTCATTTTTACTTGAATAAAATTAGAAACTAAGCACCAAAAGGTGTTAATGTGTTATGTACTTTACTTATACTTATTGGTTTTGAGCACTAATTTGTAGTATTGATATTCTATATTTACAAAAATAATGACAATATTTTATGAAACAATTAACTTTCAAGTATCTAAAAACACCTGAGCACAACAAAAAATTAAATGTTGGTAACCCTGAAAAATAATCTTATAACAAGCTTATTATCTTATTATTAACTATTTTGTATAACATATAAATCACTTACCTCAATAAGAGCAGTAAACTAAGAACAGACCTGATATTTGAACTGCCACAAGAAGGTAAGTGGCCAGAAGGATTGATATAGATGATTGCTGTGAAATTTAAACAGATATGCCTAATTTGTTTGTGCTTACTATAAAGCTTTTCAGTGCAACTATGATGAAGTAGAAAAACATGATTACTTATAATGTAGCAGACTGTTGATTTGAGACACTTTTTCAACATAAAGGTAAACACTTTTCTCTGAAATCATGAAAAAAAGATAATGAATCACATGGTTAGAGTAGAAGACTGTTGGTTCAAGATACTTTTAATACATACAGACATTTTGTTTTATGTTCATTTTTTTCAAGCATAAACAGTTGAAGTTTCAACTGTTAAAGACAATGCTGATTTTTTTTTTCAAACCAAGTAATTGATTTTGTGTATCTGCTTTTAGTACCTTTTATTACTTAAAAAAACATATAAAAAGGTACACTCTAAAATAATTTATGAAAGTAAAGTAAAGAATGACAAGAGCTGCTACCAGTAACAAAACATTTTACAAATAAATGTTATTTCATTAAAAATTTCTGTTAAAAGAAATTTTTGAAAACTGAAATTTCAGCAAACAGAAATTGAAGCAGAGATGCCCAATTTGTTTGTGCTGAATATAAAACTTTTCAATGCAACTATGATGAAGTAGAAAAACATGATTACTTATAATGTAACAGACTGTTGATTTTAGACTCTTTTTCAACATAAAGGTAAACACTTTTCTCTGAAATCATGAAAAAAAGATAATGAATCACATGGTTAGAGTAGAAGACTGTTGGTTCAAGATACTTTTAATACATACAGACATTTTGTTTTATGTTCATTTTTTTCAAGCATAAACAGTTGAAGTTTCAACTGTTAAAGACAATGCTGATTTTTTTTCAAACCAAGTAATTGATTTTGTGTATCTGCTTTTAGTACCTTTTATTACTTAAAAAAACATATAAAATGGTAAACTCTAAAATAATTTATGAAAGTAAAGATAAAGTAAAAAATGACAAGAGCTGCTACCAGTAACAAAACATTTTACAAATGAATGCTATTTCATTAAAAGTTTCTGCAAACAGAAATTTTTATAATTACGTAATAAATAAAAGCTTGGTGCAAAAAATTCGCTTGGTGACATTCACGAGATCTCTCTTCTCTCGCTTTGAAAGTTTTAAGCTAATTTTAAACTTTTTGCTATATTTTTTTCAAACCTTGTTTTTTTCAAAAATAAACTTCACCATCATGTCGAGCACCAAATTCTGCTTCAAAAAACACCAAACACTTTAAAAAAAGGATGAAAAATAAGCAAAATAGAACTTAAAAACTTCAAAGCTTTGAATTAAACTCTTTGCTTTTTAAAACTTGTATATTTTTGCGTGAAAGGATTTAGAAACAATTAGCAGATACTAGTAATCGAACTATGTTCATAACAAAAATCTCTGCTATATTTTTAAATATTTTCTTTAGTTTAAAGGTTTATATTTGTATCTACTCATTAACTGCTTAAACAAAACACAACTCACATGAGTAAATATAAATGATTAAAAAAAGGTGTGGTTTTAATACAACTACAGTAAACTTATGACTGACTTTTCTTAAGTACTTTCTACAGAAACTTGTTGGTTTGTGTACTTATTTACAAAAGAATACTACACTCTAGTATTAAAGATACCCTAAGTTGTCATAAGTATGTGAATAAAAATTTATGCACACGTTAAAGCTTAGCATAATCTTACAAACTCTGTACTTTTAATTTGGTCGTTTTTATTTGTACAACAGATTTTTTTTACATGACTTAAGTTTAGTACTATTTCTTAATTAAAAAGTTTAATGTAAGTTATGGCATACAATAAAAACATTTCATCAAGTTTATAGATAATGTACTACTTAGAATTTGACAAAAAAGAGCTTTTATTTTATGTGTATACTGACAAACTTATCTATATGGTTTGACTCCATTTCTATGTATAGTCAAACAACTTGATAATGTGAATACTATTGTTCACTTTAAACTCTAGTTATTTGAATAAATACTTGTGAGCTGCAGAACAGTTGAACTAATTTAGATCCAATAAAATCTTTTATTGAACTCTTAAAATTGTAAAACAAGTATTCACAGTATTGTGTTTTTTTAAACTACATACTGTTCCTGATGGAAAAACCAGCACATTTTACTCATTATGGAACTTACATATAAACTAAGCTAAAACTTATCATGACAGTTGAACTGGTATCATTCAAAAGTAAATATATGTGAACTTATTGCTAAATATAATTTTTAACAAAAGGTATTTTACTTTATCACAGTTATTTCAGTATTGTTTGTCAAGTTTCACTAAAGTAAAGATTTAACTTTTTTATACAAAAACTATTTCATGTTTGTCATTTAAATCATAATGATAAAACTAACCAATTAACCTAATGAAATCTTACTAAACACTTAAGCTAACAGCTAATATTTACATTGAAAGTGATTGAAAACTAGTTTATAAAACTTATTGATTAGTGTAGTACTTATTTATAAAATAGTGCTTAACTCTAGTATTTATAAGAACAACTATTTGCAATAAGTTGAGAATAAATACTTACACAGACACCAATGTTTAGCCTAACTTTACAAACTGAATTAATACGCATCAAAACACTAATAAAACTGTTAAGCTAAAAAAAAAATCTTTGATAAACTGTTAAAGAACTAGTTACAATAATAAACTCTATAAAAAAGTAGTTTTATCTAAAGACCTAGCCAGCTGTAGTCATTATAAATTATGCAAATTGATATGCAACAAAATCGAATAAAAATGAACAAGTATAACTTTTTTCAAATTTTTTCATTTTTTATTATAAACTTGCCAATAACTAAAAATAAATATCTCCATCGTTTCTGTCAGAAAATTTAATGCTAGAAAAACCCAAAAAACTTTTTAAAACGATGAAAAACAAGATTTTCTCAAACTTTATATTCACACTATGTTATTATGCAAAATTCAAACAGGAAAATTGATTTTATCTTCTCTTCTTTTGAAAACTTTAAACTGTTTTAAAAGTTTTAGTTGTGTTTTTTAAACCTTGTTTTACTTTTAAATAAATTTTACCATCATGTCAATCACCTAATTCTGCTTCAAAAAACACCAAACAGTTTATAAAAAGGATGAAAAGTAAGAAAAATAGAACTTTAAAACTTGAAACTACATTTTTTACTTGTTTTAGAGGATCTTTCAAACTTATATTTTTCAACAGCATATGAGTTAAAAGTTAAAAGAAAAAAGATACTAATATTTGAACTATGTTGATAACAATATCTGTGCTACATTTATAATTTCAGTTTTAAATTTATGTTTAAATTAAAAGGTTTTGTATAAACAATTAAACGTATAAAAATAAAACAAACAATAAATTAAAAACTATGTAACTTGTTAACAATAATAAATGTATAACACAAGAGTAGACGAACGAAGAAACTTATTTAAATAGAAAAACTCTTAAACTTTATTTATTCAACAAACTAAACTCAATTTAGTTGATTATTTTAGCACAACAATTGAACACAAATGTTTATTGATAATATTTTATTTAGGTTTGTTTTTGTAAACTTCCATTAATTTAAATATTCAACTCCATAAGCATTTTAGTCAATTATATTTATAATAAGAACATCAAGTTTACCTAACTGATATAAACAAGCTAAAGTAGTTTTTATATGAAAACTAGACAGCACTGTAAATATGAAAATTTATGCAAATTTTTGAGCAACAAAATTCAATAAAAATGAACAAGTAAGTTTCTTTTTTGAAATTTTATTTTTTTTTTTTTTAAACTTGCCAATAATCAAAAACAAATGTCTCTATCATTTCGGGCACAAAATTCTATGCAAAAAAAATACCTAAAACTTTACTTAAACGATGAAAAATGAGAATTTTTAGAACAAGAGCGTTATTTTTTAAGAGTAAAATCATTTTCTTTTTCGCAACCAGTACAACTTCAGCGACTTCAAACATCTCAAAAACTCAATAATAAAGAAGCTTTTCGATCACGATAATGCGACACGAGTCATAGAGATCGTTGAAAGTAAGCTGGAAAAAACTAAAGGAACTGACCAAGGAAAAGCATCCGGAATGAAGTTGAAAATAAAACAACATCCTCAAACATACAGTGAGCTAGCGAAAATTAAAGAAACTCATGAAGGAAAAGCATATGGAATAAACATGGAAACAAAAATCCATCCGAACAAAACTACAAAGAGACCTGCGAAGCATCATAATAACGAAAAAACTCAAAAAGTCAAGAAAATCAAAAAAGAAAACATATTTTTAAATGGTGTGTCAGAAAATCTGTATAAAACAATGAAACATGTCGTTGCAAAAGAAGATGTGGATAAATGTATTGAAACTTTGGGAAAACAAAGACAGACTAGAGAAAGTTCAAAGTAAGAATTTTTAAATATGTTTGATTTAGCTTAAATAGTTAACTATATTTTCAAAATATTATAAGTGTACTGTATATTTTTTATTCAAAAATTTGTTCAAACTTATTGTTTGTTTATTAAATAAAAAAGATTTTAACCATATTAAAGTTAGTATTTGACTTAAATAGGTGTTCTATATTACCTGAAGTATTAAAAGGAATACAACTTGGAACTTACAAAAGCATCGTTTTTCTGACTGGAGCTGGAATATCAACTAACTGTGGAATTCCTGATTTCAGGTAAAAGTCGAGGATTTTTATTTGTGAAAAGTTTAAAAGTTAATAAGAATATTTACACATATTAAACTAAACATTTTTTAGGAGCCCTAACGGTCTCTACAACAGTGAAAAGTTCAAACAGTACAATTTGGAAGATCCCAGGCTGGTCTTCGATCTTGAGCAGTTCAAAAAAGATCCGAGGCCGTTCCTGAAAACTTCAAAGGAGATTATGCCGAATCCTGATCACTACCCTTCGGTTGCTCACAAGTTCATAAAGAATTTGTTCGACAGAAAACAGGTGCTGAAAGTATTTACTCAAAACATCGACGGACTCGAAAAAGTAATGACTGCTGTTTTTATAAATAGATAATCTTTAATAGATACTTAATTAGTTAGTTAATCCTCGTTTTTATTATACTTGTAAAAAAATTAAATAATTACATATTTTTCTGAATCTTTATTAAACTGTTTAGTATTTTAAAATGTATAACGAACCTCTTTAATATGGTAAAACTTAATATCTGAAGTAAAAAAAAACATATAGATATAATTTTACTAAATAAAAAAACACACATATGTTAAATTAATTATTTCAAAAGTCCTACTTTGATTGAAACTTTACTTTATATTTTGATGACTTATACCATCTCTTGGTACTTTTATAAATTAAAAATAAAGTTCTTGGGTTAACTAAACCTAAAAATTTTTTATACTTTATACTTTTGTTAAGGACATTTATACCGTTATTCCTAACCACCATACCAAAATATGAATAAAATAAAATGAACACAATAGATATTCTGGAGTTTACAATAAAGAAGAAAAAAGTCTTAGTCGCTTTTAAACGTAGTTTTTAAAAGAGAGCAGTAGGTTTATTAATTTTTCAAAGGTGGCTTATGGAAAAAAAAAAGTTAAGAAAAACCTAGTATATACTGTAGAAACTACAAACATGAAAACTTTGTTTACAAAAACATTTGTAATGTATAATAAAATTAATATGCTTTACTATGTACCTGAAATAAAAAAGCATAACTGGATACGTTAGTTTTAAATTTCTTGCTGTTTTCACAAGCTTTTAAAGGAAAAAAAAAAGTGTAAAAATGAATGTTATAAAATGTAATGTTAACCTAGTCGATAAATAACAGGTTCAACAGTATTTAAAAACAAGCATCAGCTTTATGTTTAGCTCAATTTGAAAATAAAAAATATTTTTTTCATAGTATTTAGTAAAAAGCAATTTTTTTGCCGATCCACTTACCGTCATTCTAATACAAACATAAAATAAATTTCAATTTATTTTATTCCTTTTTATAAATGCTGTTTACTTACTGATAACTTAGATGTAGTATATAACAAAAATGGCTTAAAACTGTTTTTATAGGTTTTTTTTAAATACATTTCAGAAAAAGTAGGGGTTTTAAAAGCTTTCTTTGGTTGAGAGAAAGATATAGAATATAACTTATTAACTTGATGTTTCAATTAAATTAAAACTTGCTAATTAATAACTTAATTTATTAATTACGTTCTTAACATAATGTACTTTTTCTGAGTTGAGTTTATAGTCTACAAACAATTCTAAAAATATTTTTCCTAGAGTTTTAAGTAAATAATGTTTTTTTTTACTTAAATTTGATCTAAAACTCTTATATATTAATATATTAAAAAAACTCGTACCAATTAAATACAATACTTAAGAGCAACCTATTTTTAATGAAACTGAATCATATTTACTCAAAGGAACTGAGTCGTGTTGACAACTTCAACGTTGAAGACATGGAGTACGGAATTAATGATGCAAGCGATGTGGGTGCAAGCAAACATGTTTTTGTGACCGGCACAATCACCAATAACAACGAGGATCGGGAATTTTTTCAGAGTTTTGTGCTGACTCCACGAGATGAAAAAGGCAACTTGCGCGTCAAGTCATCTTTTTTCAAGTATGCGGACAGCGTCACTTGGTCTGGTAAGAAAGATGCAGTGACCAGCCAAAAAAGCTCTGATGAAGTTGAGAAAAGTACGGCAGAGGAAATGATTTATGAACACCAAGTAAGCTGCACAAACGAAATGCCTGGATCAAATACTACAACTACTACATTGGAAAGTTTGGACGCATCCATTGTCCAAACTAGAGCCATCGTTATTGATGAAGTAAGTTTGAAATAGTTAAAGCAATTTGTAAAAAAATGAGTTAACAATAAGGTGCAAATTTACGTTGGGCGCGTTTTAATCAAACCATTTGGTATTACACATATCGTACAATATTTTTTTGTTTAAATATAACATACTATGCATGTTTTTAAAAACCTGCGTTTTTTACTACCGTTTGCAAAATACATGCTTTGTTTCACAGGCAAGTGCTGCCGACAAAGGTGCGAACGACCATGCCGAAGGTGAAACTTCCACAGCTGCCGAAACTCTCATACCTTCCGAACCTACTTTCGCGGATGAGCAGAAAATCCACATCACGAAGCTGAGCAGGAAGGTGAGTGAGGAGCAGGTGAGGAGCCACTTTGAGGAGTACGGAGAAGTGTTGAAGGTGGAAGTTGTTGAGAGCAGGCAGAGCAGGAGTTCCGAGGACGGTTACAACTTCGGTCGGGTGACGTTCCGGGACAAGATGACGGTGAACGCGGTGCTGGCTGATAAAGTTAGTTACTTTGTAAGGTTTCTTCTAAATAATCTAATTTAAATAAAAATTGAAATCATATTTCACTTGTTCGTTTAGTAATAGCTAGTAAAACAAAAGTTCGTAAAACTTCTTAGTTAAAATAACGTTTTCTGTTTATTTTACAAACCTATTTAAGTTAATTCAAGTTTTTTAAATTTCACAACTAAACAAAAACCTAAAACTTTAATAAAGGATGCAGCATCCCAGATCTCAGATGAAAAGATCCGAATTTTTCCCTTCAACAGCAACCACAAGAATTATAGAAATAAGAAGAATCACAACAAATGCGGCATGGGGTGCAATGGTAAACGGAGGAATGCGAGACCACAACAATATTAGTACAAAAAAAAAAGAGCCACAACATAACTTGAATCTACCAAAAAAAAAACTAAAAAACAACGATTTTACCAAGGTTGATAGTTGTTTCTCTCAAGTTAATTTTAATCGTTGTGGTTTCTTGCAAAGCTAGTGTTTTATGTAGGCAAATTCAAAAAATCAGGAGCTTTATTCATTTGTATTTAACTGCCTGTTTGCGAAAGAATATACAATGTGAATTTTGTTGTCTCATTAAATCCTGATTTTCATATTTGAAACACTGGTCGTTTTTGTTTATTAAGTTTTGGTAGTTTAAATATTATTATTATAATTTTAAAGTATTTGGCTTAAGAAAAATTAAGTAAAAGTTTTATATAAACAAACTAACAGTTTAATTTCAAAAATATACAATTGAATTATAAATTGTACTATTATTTAATTCTAACTTTCCTAAAAAATATAAACTGTGCTCTAATAATAATAGAATGTAGAGACAAATTAGCTTAAAAAAGTTACGAATCTGCAAAAATTAAAACATCTGAAATGACGCGTGATAACCTCCTAGCGAAAGCATAGCAATTTATACTACCTCTAATTTAATTGAACTTACTATAAAAATTCGCAGTTATGTTAATACTTCAAAAATGGAATGTTGAAGTATGGGTGATAACTGTATACAAAGCAATTTATTTTTCTCCTTACCTCCTATGACTCTTTATTTGTTGCCGTTTATCTTAACCCATAAAACTTTATTTGAAAATAAGTATAAAAAAATCACAATTTAACTTAAAATCATTTAACGTAGTCAATAGAAAAAACATTAAACTAAGCAAATTTTTGTAACAAACAATTGTACGATTTTGATTTTGAAGTAAAAGCTACAGCTTACATTAGAATCAATTTTGCAATGCAGCTTTTTGACAAATCAAATCTTTAACGCGCTAAATGTATACAGATTAGATGCATTGAATTCGTTTAATATTTACGACACTAAAAATGCTACAGAGTACATATATAACAATTTTATTTTTCAGGAGTGCATGACTAAGTATAAATTAATACTAAAAGCTAAGAAAGTACAGTTTTTTCAAGCTGAAATAAAAGAAGTTTTTTGCACATAGATATACGTGCCTGATAGAATGTAATAGCAAAATACTATATATTTCAAGCAAAAAGGAGAAACTCGGTTTAAAATACTTTTATTTCGAAGCTAACAAGTTATATTTTAATTTTTTTTAACAGTTGTACTAATTTTGATTAAACAAACTATATTTTTATAACTATCAAAAAAAAAAGAAGCGTTTGTTAACAAAAGATCTAACTTTATTAGTTAGTTATTCCTTATTTTTATTATACTTCTAAAAAAATTAAATAATTACATATTTTTCTGAATCTTTATTAAACTGTTTAGTATTTTAAAATGTATAACGAACCTCTTTAATATGATAAAATTTAATATCTAAAAGTAAAAAAAAACACTAATTCTTAGCTTAAAAAAACAAAGACAACATATACAAAGTTTATATTATTAACAATCATTTAGCTAATTGAATAAATTACAGTTGCTGATATACCGAAGGATAGACTGGTGTTCTGCCACGGAGGTTATGACACAGCTACATGCATGAAATGTGAAGAAAAATACATTTTAGATGACATTAAAGTAATAAGTTCTTCAAAGTAACAAACGATTTAATTTTTTACTGAGAGATATTAATTTACATATATAGTAAATCTTTACTTGTTCACCGTAGTAAAAAAAGTATTATTGTGAAATTCAATTAGTTATTAAAGATTTGTTTATAATCATAAAATTCTTTTGAAAACGTCAAGTTTTATTTGTAAAAGTGGTTCTTAATGATAAACTTATTAAAAATAAGAAAACAATTAATGTTGAATTATTTTGCGTATATTTATAGGATGACATTGAAGCAGTTAGAGTGTCAACATGCCGTAACAAAAGTTGCGACGGAGTTATCAAGCCTAACGTCATTTTGTTCCAAGAGCCTCTTGATAAATAAATTTTTGATTGTGAAAAGTGGCAGTTTTCTCAAGAAGTGAAAGAAGTTTTGTCCGAATGCGATCTTCTCATTGTGATGGGAACTTCTCTACAGGTGAGTAAAGCATGACATGCAAAGAAATGTTTTTATTTTTAATTTTGATGTATTGTAATGGTTGAACAACGATATTTCTCGTTGGTTACAAACCTTTTATTTTAACATTGTTGAAATTTCAGAAATATGTAATTTCTTTTTTCTTAATATGTGGCTAACAAACAGGTTCCACCAATAAATCTATTGGTTGAAGAAGTGTCTAATGGTTGCCCGAAACTTCTAATCAACAACCATGCAACAAAATTCTTTGAGACCAACACACAGGCTCCATACAAAAAGATGGTTATGGAAGGTGACATTGACGAATTTTGTACAATCCTGAACAAGATGATTTAAAAATAAACAGCTTCCTTCAAAGCTGCCGCCCACCACGTACAGCTTGGTTGCCGTGCTCACCGAAGCGTGACAGTGCCTTCCGTCCACCATCGACGGCGCCGGCGACCACTACTACCAAGGCATAACTCGTTTATAACAATGTTTTGACCATATTTCAGTTCTTTGTGTTTGTTTATAATGACATTCGAAACTATTTTATTCGACGTATGTTTTTTGAATTAAGTTTATTCTATTCGTTGATATTTATAAAAACATTTTCTTACGGAAGCACAACCGTAAGAACGCAATTTTTAAAATTAAATCGTTTATAGTTTATTCAAGTATTTATACAAGATACTTTTGTTCATAAAAATGTTAAAGAATGATATAAGATACCGAACAATTTAAGCTGAAACAATTTGCTAAAATTTTATCAACAAAAAGTGCTCATGGCTGGAGTCGATCTCACTACCTGCGGGTCTTGTGGCCAATTGACAACCGCTGAACCATTAGCTACTTGAAAGTTTATCTTCAATGCTGGTATATAAAGTAAATAAAGTACTTTATGACTTGATTTTTACAAAAACAAATAAAGAAATTACTCAATTACTAGAGGAAAGATATTATATTTTATTCTTTCAAGACTCTGTGATGCAAACTACGTTTCGGTAAAAGACCTCGTAAGTGCAAAAAATATATAGGTAACTTTAATTTTAAACAAGTTTATTTAGCTATTGTTTTCTACTATAAATGGTTGTTACACTTTTCATTTGAAATATACGTACAAAGATAAAGCTGTTTGTCTTACACAAAACTTTTACGTGAATTTTGATGTTTGAAAAATTTACCATTCAAAAGCTGCATAAGCAGAGCCAGTGTACATATTAAATGCAGTTTTGATTTTTGTTGCTTAAATCTAAAAGAAAGATAAAAACTTATTTGATGCTTTGATAATCAAAAAATTTTAAACTATGTTGATAACAAATATTAATTTCAGTTTTAAACTTCTGTTTAGACTTAAAGGTTTTTATAAACAATTAAATGTATAAAAAACAAACAAACATTAATGTAAAAACTAAATAACTTATTTACAACAATAAATGTGTAACACAAGAGTAAACTAACAAAAATTTTTGTTAAAATATAGAAACATCTTTTCTTTGATTAAATAAAGTTAACTATTTTAGAACAAATTTTATTAATATTTTTTTTAGGTTTGTTTTAGTAAACTTCTATTAGTTTTAATAGTCAACACCATAAAAATTTCAGGTAAATTACATTTATAATAACAACAGCAAGTTTACCTAAGTGATAGAACCAAGCTAAAGTAGTTTTTATCTGAAAACTAGACTGAACTGTAAACATTAGTATTTATGCAAATTTATAAGCATTAAAATTCAATGAAAATGAACATTCAAATTTTTCTTAATTGAATTTTCTTCTTTTTTTTTAAACTTGCCAATACTCAAAAACTAATGTCTCTGTCATTTCGGGCACAAAATTTTATGCAAAAAAAAGACCAAAAACTTTATAAAAACGATGAAAAATGAGTATTGATTGAACAAGAGCGTTATTTTTCATGAGTAAAACATTTAACTTCTAGTCTTATAGTATTATGTGTTTTAGTTTATGTGATTAGTTTAACTTGCACAGTTTTTTATTTAATTTTATCATTAAATCCAATATAGTCTGAAATCTTTACTTTCTAATAAATCTATTTTATTCATTTAACTATATACAGTTTAATATTAACAAGTAGTACAAATTGTTATGTCTAACTACATAATTGAACTGTTATATACCTACGATTATTTATATGTTTTAACTGACTCAGTGTTAAATAAAGTTATATATAATGGTTAAAATTAATAGAGACATTTAAACTCATAACGGCTTTAAATAGGATGTTAATTGAAAGAATGGTTCAATGTTTTAAATTCATAGTTAAGTACATACGTTGTTTGTGATATAAAACTAGAAACAGTCATATAAACCTGCGCAACAATTTGATAACTAATGATTAAGTAATTGTAGTTTAAAAATTAGATACATTTACATGCAGAATGAAAATATTTAAGAGCTAATTGCCATAATTAAATGTTTGTATCTGTTAGTTTAATTAAGATACATCTTACCCAATACTTATTAAGTATGTACAGTTAGTCTTATTCATTAATATATAACTTTAGAACATAGAGCAATTTGAAACAAATTTAATAGTTTATAATCCAAAAGATATAATTCATATACAAATAATAACTTAAAGTGTAAATAAAAATTACTTAGTCTATACTGTATGACACTACAGGGTGATGACGTAATAATAGTAAGTAGGGAAAAATAAAAGTATTGCAAAATTACTTGAAAAATGGTGGACAAAACAGTCTGATTTATTAGAGTCTTATTTAAAAGATGCCCAAACTTTTTTATACAAATAAAGATGTAAAAACTTGCTTATGTAAATGGAAAACTTAAGCTTGGTTTCTCCTTAAATTGACATAAATCTTCTATTACAATGTTACTTAGATACTTCTTACAAATTAGTATGATTTTTATTATTAAGAATGAAATATATTACATTAACTAATTTTAATAACATTTTTGTCCAAACAATTTTTACCTCTTTCAAGCCTAACGACACTTAAATCTCAGCAAGTAATCTACTCAAGTAACTCAAAAAAAACCTGTATTATTTGTGAAAATTCATAGAGTTACCGGCACTGAAAGACGTGCAAAAAATTGCAGATGCAATACCCTCCAAAGGGGACAATAAAATTATGTTATTAAATTACAGTAAGTGGCGTGTTTATTATAGAATATTACCAGACTGTCTACTACAAAACTGTATCATTTGTAATATTACAGCCGAGATACATACTATAAAACATAAAACTTTACTTGTAATTTAAATAAATTAATATTAAATATTGAGTTTGAAAGAAAAATAACACACTAAAGGAACGTGCGTAACTACTCGTACATCAAACAAAAAACTAATTAGGTGCCGACCAGCATAAGGACGTGGCCTGAAGGACGGCTTTCGTTATTTGTGCAAAAGTCCCGTGAGCAAGAATTCCTCCTCCGGAGGAGGAGGAATTCGCAGCGGAAGGGACTTATTGTAGACAAATAACGAAAGCTGTCCGCCACCACTTTAACTCAAAACCGAATTACACTTGAAGCTCAGTACCACACTTTTATCTGGTTTGGCTGTCAGGCTTACTAACTGAAGTCCAAGCGTAATTAGGTTTTTAAGAAAAAATGGTTGGGAGAAAAGTGGAAAATTTTTCGCCGGCGGAGCCGGCGAAATGCCTTAAAAAAATATTTCTATTATCAATCTCAAAAATTTCCCGCCACATTTTCACTTTAGGGGAATCCCCATTTGTGAAAAAAATTGTGTGGCGGGCCTTAATAATTTATAGCGTACCTTATGCGTGTGCGTATTTCTTAGATCGCAAAATCACCTTAACGCATTGTTACAAACTAAACCATACTACCTCATGTGAATAACAAATCAAAGGTCCGGCTGCAGTTCTAACGTCGCTTCTGATTGGCTAATATATTACAATATTTATTAATTTTAAGTTTGAAGTTATAATACTTGTTTTTCATTTTACTTTTATGTAACTTGGTAATTGTTCTTATTATTATGCTGTATCATCACTTCACCTCATAATGTTATGATTGAAAACATAACAAAACCTTACAACTGCAGCCGACCCAATTAAAATATACACATTTTAGCCTAACTTACATTATTCAATTTCTATACTTGCAACTAACATATTTAAATCTAAGCCACCACTGTCAAAAACTCTTCTTGAGTAGCTATTAACCAACAACATAGAGTTGCTATAAAATATAATTACAAAAATATTGAACAGAAATTTCTTTTCAAAAGTTTTTGACAGTGTTTTTTGTTTAGATAAAAACGGTTTGCATATTGTTTATTAACTGTTTAAATAGTCTTTCTTTAGAATTCTTGTGGTGACGTTATCTAACAGTATATCATAAGTATTTATTTTGTATGGAATTTAATATATTTTGAGATTAAACTAAAAAAAACACTTTATTTAATGCTACACATAGTATCAAGTTGAAGACAAATAAATGCTTGTGATTTACTATTTTATAATGTCACAACTAAAATTCCATGAAAAGACTATTTTGAAGTACTCTAAAAAATTAAGTTATATCAGTACAATATAGTCTTTTTATAAAGATAATACATAGTCAGATAACAGTCTGGTTTTTGTCAGCTAGTTACAAGTTTCTTATCATAACTCTATCAATTATAATAACCACTAAATGGTTTTCAAAGTTATAATACACATAAACTTTGAAACATATTATTACTGTTAACTATAATCATTACAAGTGACTGCAACAAACCAGACTCATATCTAACTTAATTATATAAACATACAAAAACACTAAACATCAGGCAGTTGATCAAGCTGCCTGAATGTTGTTTGTGTTCCTATATGTTCAAATGTAAAAAAATAAGTCACTTACACACAAACATTTTACACTATAGCTTTAAGTGCTTAAGGGATATAAACATAATAATAAAACATTTACTTAAACAATTATTAACAATGTGTCTTTAAAAGTGTGCAAAGATTTAAAATTAACTACTTAATTTTCAAACTTGTAGTAACACTTTACAAAATAACAGCTTGATTTTTACCTCTAAAATGATAATTGAACGTTTTACATTGTAATTTCTTTATAAAGATTTATAACAAACAAGTTTTGACATATAGAAAAGCTAATGAAGTTTAATAGTAACATATTTTAGTTACTTTTGCACACTTTAGAAACTCTATAAGATATTTTTTAATCTAAAATTTTCATTGTAATTAATTCTTATTTTTATGACATTAAGTACCAGGGCTGCCACTCTTTAATTCAAAAACTGTACTCATTTAAACCAAATTTCATTTTTACTTGAATAAAATTAGAAACTAAGCACCAAAAGGTGTTAATGTGTTATGTACTTTACTTATACTTATTGGTTTTGAGCACTAATTTGTAGTATTGATATTCTATATTTACAAAAATAATGACAATATTTTATGAAACAATTAACTTTCAAGTATCTAAAAACACCTGAGCACAACAAAAAATTAAATGTTGGTAACCCTGAAAAATAATCTTATAACAAGCTTATTATCTTATTATTAACTATTTTGTATAACATATAAATCACTTACCTCAATAAGAGCAGTAAACTAAGAACAGACCTGATATTTGAACTGCCACAAGAAGGTAAGTGGCCAGAAGGATTGATATAGATGATTGCTGTGAAATTTAAACAGATATGCCTAATTTGTTTGTGCTTACTATAAAGCTTTTCAGTGCAACTATGATGAAGTAGAAAAACATGATTACTTATAATGTAGCAGACTGTTGATTTGAGACACTTTTTCAACATAAAGGTAAACACTTTTCTCTGAAATCATGAAAAAAAGATAATGAATCACATGGTTAGAGTAGAAGACTGTTGGTTCAAGATACTTTTAATACATACAGACATTTTGTTTTATGTTCATTTTTTTCAAGCATAAACAGTTGAAGTTTCAACTGTTAAAGACAATGCTGATTTTTTTTTTCAAACCAAGTAATTGATTTTGTGTATCTGCTTTTAGTACCTTTTATTACTTAAAAAAACATATAAAAAGGTACACTCTAAAATAATTTATGAAAGTAAAGTAAAGAATGACAAGAGCTGCTACCAGTAACAAAACATTTTACAAATAAATGTTATTTCATTAAAAATTTCTGTTAAAAGAAATTTTTGAAAACTGAAATTTCAGCAAACAGAAATTGAAGCAGAGATGCCCAATTTGTTTGTGCTGAATATAAAACTTTTCAATGCAACTATGATGAAGTAGAAAAACATGATTACTTATAATGTAACAGACTGTTGATTTTAGACTCTTTTTCAACATAAAGGTAAACACTTTTCTCTGAAATCATGAAAAAAAGATAATGAATCACATGGTTAGAGTAGAAGACTGTTGGTTCAAGATACTTTTAATACATACAGACATTTTGTTTTATGTTCATTTTTTTCAAGCATAAACAGTTGAAGTTTCAACTGTTAAAGACAATGCTGATTTTTTTTCAAACCAAGTAATTGATTTTGTGTATCTGCTTTTAGTACCTTTTATTACTTAAAAAAACATATAAAATGGTAAACTCTAAAATAATTTATGAAAGTAAAGATAAAGTAAAAAATGACAAGAGCTGCTACCAGTAACAAAACATTTTACAAATGAATGCTATTTCATTAAAAGTTTCTGCAAACAGAAATTTTTATAATTACGTAATAAATAAAAGCTTGGTGCAAAAAATTCGCTTGGTGACATTCACGAGATCTCTCTTCTCTCGCTTTGAAAGTTTTAAGCTAATTTTAAACTTTTTGCTATATTTTTTTCAAACCTTGTTTTTTTCAAAAATAAACTTCACCATCATGTCGAGCACCAAATTCTGCTTCAAAAAACACCAAACACTTTAAAAAAAGGATGAAAAATAAGCAAAATAGAACTTAAAAACTTCAAAGCTTTGAATTAAACTCTTTGCTTTTTAAAACTTGTATATTTTTGCGTGAAAGGATTTAGAAACAATTAGCAGATACTAGTAATCGAACTATGTTCATAACAAAAATCTCTGCTATATTTTTAAATATTTTCTTTAGTTTAAAGGTTTATATTTGTATCTACTCATTAACTGCTTAAACAAAACACAACTCACATGAGTAAATATAAATGATTAAAAAAAGGTGTGGTTTTAATACAACTACAGTAAACTTATGACTGACTTTTCTTAAGTACTTTCTACAGAAACTTGTTGGTTTGTGTACTTATTTACAAAAGAATACTACACTCTAGTATTAAAGATACCCTAAGTTGTCATAAGTATGTGAATAAAAATTTATGCACACGTTAAAGCTTAGCATAATCTTACAAACTCTGTACTTTTAATTTGGTCGTTTTTATTTGTACAACAGATTTTTTTTACATGACTTAAGTTTAGTACTATTTCTTAATTAAAAAGTTTAATGTAAGTTATGGCATACAATAAAAACATTTCATCAAGTTTATAGATAATGTACTACTTAGAATTTGACAAAAAAGAGCTTTTATTTTATGTGTATACTGACAAACTTATCTATATGGTTTGACTCCATTTCTATGTATAGTCAAACAACTTGATAATGTGAATACTATTGTTCACTTTAAACTCTAGTTATTTGAATAAATACTTGTGAGCTGCAGAACAGTTGAACTAATTTAGATCCAATAAAATCTTTTATTGAACTCTTAAAATTGTAAAACAAGTATTCACAGTATTGTGTTTTTTTAAACTACATACTGTTCCTGATGGAAAAACCAGCACATTTTACTCATTATGGAACTTACATATAAACTAAGCTAAAACTTATCATGACAGTTGAACTGGTATCATTCAAAAGTAAATATATGTGAACTTATTGCTAAATATAATTTTTAACAAAAGGTATTTTACTTTATCACAGTTATTTCAGTATTGTTTGTCAAGTTTCACTAAAGTAAAGATTTAACTTTTTTATACAAAAACTATTTCATGTTTGTCATTTAAATCATAATGATAAAACTAACCAATTAACCTAATGAAATCTTACTAAACACTTAAGCTAACAGCTAATATTTACATTGAAAGTGATTGAAAACTAGTTTATAAAACTTATTGATTAGTGTAGTACTTATTTATAAAATAGTGCTTAACTCTAGTATTTATAAGAACAACTATTTGCAATAAGTTGAGAATAAATACTTACACAGACACCAATGTTTAGCCTAACTTTACAAACTGAATTAATACGCATCAAAACACTAATAAAACTGTTAAGCTAAAAAAAAAATCTTTGATAAACTGTTAAAGAACTAGTTACAATAATAAACTCTATAAAAAAGTAGTTTTATCTAAAGACCTAGCCAGCTGTAGTCATTATAAATTATGCAAATTGATATGCAACAAAATCGAATAAAAATGAACAAGTATAACTTTTTTCAAATTTTTTCATTTTTTATTATAAACTTGCCAATAACTAAAAATAAATATCTCCATCGTTTCTGTCAGAAAATTTAATGCTAGAAAAACCCAAAAAACTTTTTAAAACGATGAAAAACAAGATTTTCTCAAACTTTATATTCACACTATGTTATTATGCAAAATTCAAACAGGAAAATTGATTTTATCTTCTCTTCTTTTGAAAACTTTAAACTGTTTTAAAAGTTTTAGTTGTGTTTTTTAAACCTTGTTTTACTTTTAAATAAATTTTACCATCATGTCAATCACCTAATTCTGCTTCAAAAAACACCAAACAGTTTATAAAAAGGATGAAAAGTAAGAAAAATAGAACTTTAAAACTTGAAACTACATTTTTTACTTGTTTTAGAGGATCTTTCAAACTTATATTTTTCAACAGCATATGAGTTAAAAGTTAAAAGAAAAAAGATACTAATATTTGAACTATGTTGATAACAATATCTGTGCTACATTTATAATTTCAGTTTTAAATTTATGTTTAAATTAAAAGGTTTTGTATAAACAATTAAACGTATAAAAATAAAACAAACAATAAATTAAAAACTATGTAACTTGTTAACAATAATAAATGTATAACACAAGAGTAGACGAACGAAGAAACTTATTTAAATAGAAAAACTCTTAAACTTTATTTATTCAACAAACTAAACTCAATTTAGTTGATTATTTTAGCACAACAATTGAACACAAATGTTTATTGATAATATTTTATTTAGGTTTGTTTTTGTAAACTTCCATTAATTTAAATATTCAACTCCATAAGCATTTTAGTCAATTATATTTATAATAAGAACATCAAGTTTACCTAACTGATATAAACAAGCTAAAGTAGTTTTTATATGAAAACTAGACAGCACTGTAAATATGAAAATTTATGCAAATTTTTGAGCAACAAAATTCAATAAAAATGAACAAGTAAGTTTCTTTTTTGAAATTTTATTTTTTTTTTTTTTAAACTTGCCAATAATCAAAAACAAATGTCTCTATCATTTCGGGCACAAAATTCTATGCAAAAAAAATACCTAAAACTTTACTTAAACGATGAAAAATGAGAATTTTTAGAACAAGAGCGTTATTTTTTAAGAGTAAAATCATTTTCTTTTTCGCAACCAGTACAACTTCAGCGACTTCAAACATCTCAAAAACTCAATAATAAAGAAGCTTTTCGATCACGATAATGCGACACGAGTCATAGAGATCGTTGAAAGTAAGCTGGAAAAAACTAAAGGAACTGACCAAGGAAAAGCATCCGGAATGAAGTTGAAAATAAAACAACATCCTCAAACATACAGTGAGCTAGCGAAAATTAAAGAAACTCATGAAGGAAAAGCATATGGAATAAACATGGAAACAAAAATCCATCCGAACAAAACTACAAAGAGACCTGCGAAGCATCATAATAACGAAAAAACTCAAAAAGTCAAGAAAATCAAAAAAGAAAACATATTTTTAAATGGTGTGTCAGAAAATCTGTATAAAACAATGAAACATGTCGTTGCAAAAGAAGATGTGGATAAATGTATTGAAACTTTGGGAAAACAAAGACAGACTAGAGAAAGTTCAAAGTAAGAATTTTTAAATATGTTTGATTTAGCTTAAATAGTTAACTATATTTTCAAAATATTATAAGTGTACTGTATATTTTTTATTCAAAAATTTGTTCAAACTTATTGTTTGTTTATTAAATAAAAAAGATTTTAACCATATTAAAGTTAGTATTTGACTTAAATAGGTGTTCTATATTACCTGAAGTATTAAAAGGAATACAACTTGGAACTTACAAAAGCATCGTTTTTCTGACTGGAGCTGGAATATCAACTAACTGTGGAATTCCTGATTTCAGGTAAAAGTCGAGGATTTTTATTTGTGAAAAGTTTAAAAGTTAATAAGAATATTTACACATATTAAACTAAACATTTTTTAGGAGCCCTAACGGTCTCTACAACAGTGAAAAGTTCAAACAGTACAATTTGGAAGATCCCAGGCTGGTCTTCGATCTTGAGCAGTTCAAAAAAGATCCGAGGCCGTTCCTGAAAACTTCAAAGGAGATTATGCCGAATCCTGATCACTACCCTTCGGTTGCTCACAAGTTCATAAAGAATTTGTTCGACAGAAAACAGGTGCTGAAAGTATTTACTCAAAACATCGACGGACTCGAAAAAGTAATGACTGCTGTTTTTATAAATAGATAATCTTTAATAGATACTTAATTAGTTAGTTAATCCTCGTTTTTATTATACTTGTAAAAAAATTAAATAATTACATATTTTTCTGAATCTTTATTAAACTGTTTAGTATTTTAAAATGTATAACGAACCTCTTTAATATGGTAAAACTTAATATCTGAAGTAAAAAAAAACATATAGATATAATTTTACTAAATAAAAAAACACACATATGTTAAATTAATTATTTCAAAAGTCCTACTTTGATTGAAACTTTACTTTATATTTTGATGACTTATACCATCTCTTGGTACTTTTATAAATTAAAAATAAAGTTCTTGGGTTAACTAAACCTAAAAATTTTTTATACTTTATACTTTTGTTAAGGACATTTATACCGTTATTCCTAACCACCATACCAAAATATGAATAAAATAAAATGAACACAATAGATATTCTGGAGTTTACAATAAAGAAGAAAAAAGTCTTAGTCGCTTTTAAACGTAGTTTTTAAAAGAGAGCAGTAGGTTTATTAATTTTTCAAAGGTGGCTTATGGAAAAAAAAAAGTTAAGAAAAACCTAGTATATACTGTAGAAACTACAAACATGAAAACTTTGTTTACAAAAACATTTGTAATGTATAATAAAATTAATATGCTTTACTATGTACCTGAAATAAAAAAGCATAACTGGATACGTTAGTTTTAAATTTCTTGCTGTTTTCACAAGCTTTTAAAGGAAAAAAAAAAGTGTAAAAATGAATGTTATAAAATGTAATGTTAACCTAGTCGATAAATAACAGGTTCAACAGTATTTAAAAACAAGCATCAGCTTTATGTTTAGCTCAATTTGAAAATAAAAAATATTTTTTTCATAGTATTTAGTAAAAAGCAATTTTTTTGCCGATCCACTTACCGTCATTCTAATACAAACATAAAATAAATTTCAATTTATTTTATTCCTTTTTATAAATGCTGTTTACTTACTGATAACTTAGATGTAGTATATAACAAAAATGGCTTAAAACTGTTTTTATAGGTTTTTTTTAAATACATTTCAGAAAAAGTAGGGGTTTTAAAAGCTTTCTTTGGTTGAGAGAAAGATATAGAATATAACTTATTAACTTGATGTTTCAATTAAATTAAAACTTGCTAATTAATAACTTAATTTATTAATTACGTTCTTAACATAATGTACTTTTTCTGAGTTGAGTTTATAGTCTACAAACAATTCTAAAAATATTTTTCCTAGAGTTTTAAGTAAATAATGTTTTTTTTTACTTAAATTTGATCTAAAACTCTTATATATTAATATATTAAAAAAACTCGTACCAATTAAATACAATACTTAAGAGCAACCTATTTTTAATGAAACTGAATCATATTTACTCAAAGGAACTGAGTCGTGTTGACAACTTCAACGTTGAAGACATGGAGTACGGAATTAATGATGCAAGCGATGTGGGTGCAAGCAAACATGTTTTTGTGACCGGCACAATCACCAATAACAACGAGGATCGGGAATTTTTTCAGAGTTTTGTGCTGACTCCACGAGATGAAAAAGGCAACTTGTGCATCGAGTCATCTTTTTTCAAGTATGTGGACAGCGTCACTTGGTCTGGTAAGAAAGATGCAGTGACCAGCCAAAAAAGCTCTGATGAAGTTGAGAAAAGTACGGCAGAGGAAATGATTTATGAACACCAAGTAAGCTGCACAAACGAAATGCCTGGATCAAATACTACAACTACTACATTGGAAAGTTTGGACGCATCCATTGTCCAAACTAGAGCCATCGTTATTGATGAAGTAAGTTTGAAATAGTTAAAGCAATTTGTAAAAAAATGAGTTAACAATAAGGTGCAAATTTACGTTGGGCGCGTTTTAATCAAACCATTTGGTATTACACATATCGTACAATATTTTTTTGTTTAAATATAACATACTATGCATGTTTTTAAAAACCTGCGTTTTTTACTACCGTTTGCAAAATACATGCTTTGTTTCACAGGCAAGTGCTGCCGACAAAGGTGCGAACGACCATGCCGAAGGTGAAACTTCCACAGCTGCCGAAACTCTCATACCTTCCGAACCTACTTTCGCGGATGAGCAGAAAATCCACATCACGAAGCTGAGCAGGAAGGTGAGTGAGGAGCAGGTGAGGAGCCACTTTGAGGAGTACGGAGAAGTGTTGAAGGTGGAAGTTGTTGAGAGCAGGCAGAGCAGGAGTTCCGAGGACGGTTACAACTTCGGTCGGGTGACGTTCCGGGACAAGATGACGGTGAACGCGGTGCTGGCTGATAAAGTTAGTTACTTTGTAAGGTTTCTTCTAAATAATCTAATTTAAATAAAAATTGAAATCATATTTCACTTGTTCGTTTAGTAATAGCTAGTAAAACAAAAGTTCGTAAAACTTCTTAGTTAAAATAACGTTTTCTGTTTATTTTACAAACCTATTTAAGTTAATTCAAGTTTTTTAAATTTCACAACTAAACAAAAACCTAAAACTTTAATAAAGGATGCAGCATCCCAGATCTCAGATGAAAAGATCCGAATTTTTCCCTTCAACAGCAACCACAAGAATTATAGAAATAAGAAGAATCACAACAAATGCGGCATGGGGTGCAATGGTAAACGGAGGAATGCGAGACCACAACAATATTAGTACAAAAAAAAAAGAGCCACAACATAACTTGAATCTACCAAAAAAAAAACTAAAAAACAACGATTTTACCAAGGTTGATAGTTGTTTCTCTCAAGTTAATTTTAATCGTTGTGGTTTCTTGCAAAGCTAGTGTTTTATGTAGGCAAATTCAAAAAATCAGGAGCTTTATTCATTTGTATTTAACTGCCTGTTTGCGAAAGAATATACAATGTGAATTTTGTTGTCTCATTAAATCCTGATTTTCATATTTGAAACACTGGTCGTTTTTGTTTATTAAGTTTTGGTAGTTTAAATATTATTATTATAATTTTAAAGTATTTGGCTTAAGAAAAATTAAGTAAAAGTTTTATATAAACAAACTAACAGTTTAATTTCAAAAATATACAATTGAATTATAAATTGTACTATTATTTAATTCTAACTTTCCTAAAAAATATAAACTGTGCTCTAATAATAATAGAATGTAGAGACAAATTAGCTTAAAAAAGTTACGAATCTGCAAAAATTAAAACATCTGAAATGACGCGTGATAACCTCCTAGCGAAAGCATAGCAATTTATACTACCTCTAATTTAATTGAACTTACTATAAAAATTCGCAGTTATGTTAATACTTCAAAAATGGAATGTTGAAGTATGGGTGATAACTGTATACAAAGCAATTTATTTTTCTCCTTACCTCCTATGACTCTTTATTTGTTGCCGTTTATCTTAACCCATAAAACTTTATTTGAAAATAAGTATAAAAAAATCACAATTTAACTTAAAATCATTTAACGTAGTCAATAGAAAAAACATTAAACTAAGCAAATTTTTGTAACAAACAATTGTACGATTTTGATTTTGAAGTAAAAGCTACAGCTTACATTAGAATCAATTTTGCAATGCAGCTTTTTGACAAATCAAATCTTTAACGCGCTAAATGTATACAGATTAGATGCATTGAATTCGTTTAATATTTACGACACTAAAAATGCTACAGAGTACATATATAACAATTTTATTTTTCAGGAGTGCATGACTAAGTATAAATTAATACTAAAAGCTAAGAAAGTACAGTTTTTTCAAGCTGAAATAAAAGAAGTTTTTTGCACATAGATATACGTGCCTGATAGAATGTAATAGCAAAATACTATATATTTCAAGCAAAAAGGAGAAACTCGGTTTAAAATACTTTTATTTCGAAGCTAACAAGTTATATTTTAATTTTTTTTAACAGTTGTACTAATTTTGATTAAACAAACTATATTTTTATAACTATCAAAAAAAAAAGAAGCGTTTGTTAACAAAAGATCTAACTTTATTAGTTAGTTATTCCTTATTTTTATTATACTTCTAAAAAAATTAAATAATTACATATTTTTCTGAATCTTTATTAAACTGTTTAGTATTTTAAAATGTATAACGAACCTCTTTAATATGATAAAATTTAATATCTAAAAGTAAAAAAAAACACTAATTCTTAGCTTAAAAAAACAAAGACAACATATACAAAGTTTATATTATTAACAATCATTTAGCTAATTGAATAAATTACAGTTGCTGATATACCGAAGGATAGACTGGTGTTCTGCCACGGAGGTTATGACACAGCTACATGCATGAAATGTGAAGAAAAATACATTTTAGATGACATTAAAGTAATAAGTTCTTCAAAGTAACAAACGATTTAATTTTTTACTGAGAGATATTAATTTACATATATAGTAAATCTTTACTTGTTCACCGTAGTAAAAAAAGTATTATTGTGAAATTCAATTAGTTATTAAAGATTTGTTTATAATCATAAAATTCTTTTGAAAACGTCAAGTTTTATTTGTAAAAGTGGTTCTTAATGATAAACTTATTAAAAATAAGAAAACAATTAATGTTGAATTATTTTGCGTATATTTATAGGATGACATTGAAGCAGTTAGAGTGTCAACATGCCGTAACAAAAGTTGCGACGGAGTTATCAAGCCTAACGTCATTTTGTTCCAAGAGCCTCTTGATAAATAAATTTTTGATTGTGAAAAGTGGCAGTTTTCTCAAGAAGTGAAAGAAGTTTTGTCCGAATGCGATCTTCTCATTGTGATGGGAACTTCTCTACAGGTGAGTAAAGCATGACATGCAAAGAAATGTTTTTATTTTTAATTTTGATGTATTGTAATGGTTGAACAACGATATTTCTCGTTGGTTACAAACCTTTTATTTTAACATTGTTGAAATTTCAGAAATATGTAATTTCTTTTTTCTTAATATGTGGCTAACAAACAGGTTCCACCAATAAATCTATTGGTTGAAGAAGTGTCTAATGGTTGCCCGAAACTTCTAATCAACAACCATGCAACAAAATTCTTTGAGACCAACACACAGGCTCCATACAAAAAGATGGTTATGGAAGGTGACATTGACGAATTTTGTACAATCCTGAACAAGATGATTTAAAAATAAACAGCTTCCTTCAAAGCTGCCGCCCACCACGTACAGCTTGGTTGCCGTGCTCACCGAAGCGTGACAGTGCCTTCCGTCCACCATCGACGGCGCCGGCGACCACTACTACCAAGGCATAACTCGTTTATAACAATGTTTTGACCATATTTCAGTTCTTTGTGTTTGTTTATAATGACATTCGAAACTATTTTATTCGACGTATGTTTTTTGAATTAAGTTTATTCTATTCGTTGATATTTATAAAAACATTTTCTTACGGAAGCACAACCGTAAGAACGCAATTTTTAAAATTAAATCGTTTATAGTTTATTCAAGTATTTATACAAGATACTTTTGTTCATAAAAATGTTAAAGAATGATATAAGATACCGAACAATTTAAGCTGAAACAATTTGCTAAAATTTTATCAACAAAAAGTGCTCATGGCTGGAGTCGATCTCACTACCTGCGGGTCTTGTGGCCAATTGACAACCGCTGAACCATTAGCTACTTGAAAGTTTATCTTCAATGCTGGTATATAAAGTAAATAAAGTACTTTATGACTTGATTTTTACAAAAACAAATAAAGAAATTACTCAATTACTAGAGGAAAGATATTATATTTTATTCTTTCAAGACTCTGTGATGCAAACTACGTTTCGGTAAAAGACCTCGTAAGTGCAAAAAATATATAGGTAACTTTAATTTTAAACAAGTTTATTTAGCTATTGTTTTCTACTATAAATGGTTGTTACACTTTTCATTTGAAATATACGTACAAAGATAAAGCTGTTTGTCTTACACAAAACTTTTACGTGAATTTTGATGTTTGAAAAATTTACCATTCAAAAGCTGCATAAGCAGAGCCAGTGTACATATTAAATGCAGTTTTGATTTTTGTTGCTTAAATCTAAAAGAAAGATAAAAACTTATTTGATGCTTTGATAATCAAAAAATTTTAAACTATGTTGATAACAAATATTAATTTCAGTTTTAAACTTCTGTTTAGACTTAAAGGTTTTTATAAACAATTAAATGTATAAAAAACAAACAAACATTAATGTAAAAACTAAATAACTTATTTACAACAATAAATGTGTAACACAAGAGTAAACTAACAAAAATTTTTGTTAAAATATAGAAACATCTTTTCTTTGATTAAATAAAGTTAACTATTTTAGAACAAATTTTATTAATATTTTTTTTAGGTTTGTTTTAGTAAACTTCTATTAGTTTTAATAGTCAACACCATAAAAATTTCAGGTAAATTACATTTATAATAACAACAGCAAGTTTACCTAAGTGATAGAACCAAGCTAAAGTAGTTTTTATCTGAAAACTAGACTGAACTGTAAACATTAGTATTTATGCAAATTTATAAGCATTAAAATTCAATGAAAATGAACATTCAAATTTTTCTTAATTGAATTTTCTTCTTTTTTTTTAAACTTGCCAATACTCAAAAACTAATGTCTCTGTCATTTCGGGCACAAAATTTTATGCAAAAAAAAGACCAAAAACTTTATAAAAACGATGAAAAATGAGTATTGATTGAACAAGAGCGTTATTTTTCATGAGTAAAACATTTAACTTCTAGTCTTATAGTATTATGTGTTTTAGTTTATGTGATTAGTTTAACTTGCACAGTTTTTTATTTAATTTTATCATTAAATCCAATATAGTCTGAAATCTTTACTTTCTAATAAATCTATTTTATTCATTTAACTATATACAGTTTAATATTAACAAGTAGTACAAATTGTTATGTCTAACTACATAATTGAACTGTTATATACCTACGATTATTTATATGTTTTAACTGACTCAGTGTTAAATAAAGTTATATATAATGGTTAAAATTAATAGAGACATTTAAACTCATAACGGCTTTAAATAGGATGTTAATTGAAAGAATGGTTCAATGTTTTAAATTCATAGTTAAGTACATACGTTGTTTGTGATATAAAACTAGAAACAGTCATATAAACCTGCGCAACAATTTGATAACTAATGATTAAGTAATTGTAGTTTAAAAATTAGATACATTTACATGCAGAATGAAAATATTTAAGAGCTAATTGCCATAATTAAATGTTTGTATCTGTTAGTTTAATTAAGATACATCTTACCCAATACTTATTAAGTATGTACAGTTAGTCTTATTCATTAATATATAACTTTAGAACATAGAGCAATTTGAAACAAATTTAATAGTTTATAATCCAAAAGATATAATTCATATACAAATAATAACTTAAAGTGTAAATAAAAATTACTTAGTCTATACTGTATGACACTACAGGGTGATGACGTAATAATAGTAAGTAGGGAAAAATAAAAGTATTGCAAAATTACTTGAAAAATGGTGGACAAAACAGTCTGATTTATTAGAGTCTTATTTAAAAGATGCCCAAACTTTTTTATACAAATAAAGATGTAAAAACTTGCTTATGTAAATGGAAAACTTAAGCTTGGTTTCTCCTTAAATTGACATAAATCTTCTATTACAATGTTACTTAGATACTTCTTACAAATTAGTATGATTTTTATTATTAAGAATGAAATATATTACATTAACTAATTTTAATAACATTTTTGTCCAAACAATTTTTACCTCTTTCAAGCCTAACGACACTTAAATCTCAGCAAGTAATCTACTCAAGTAACTCAAAAAAAACCTGTATTATTTGTGAAAATTCATAGAGTTACCGGCACTGAAAGACGTGCAAAAAATTGCAGATGCAATACCCTCCAAAGGGGACAATAAAATTATGTTATTAAATTACAGTAAGTGGCGTGTTTATTATAGAATATTACCAGACTGTCTACTACAAAACTGTATCATTTGTAATATTACAGCCGAGATACATACTATAAAACATAAAACTTTACTTGTAATTTAAATAAATTAATATTAAATATTGAGTTTGAAAGAAAAATAACACACTAAAGGAACGTGCGTAACTACTCGTACATCAAACAAAAAACTAATTAGGTGCCGACCAGCATAAGGACGTGGCCTGAAGGACGGCTTTCGTTATTTGTGCAAAAGTCCCGTGAGCAAGAATTCCTCCTCCGGAGGAGGAGGAATTCGCAGCGGAAGGGACTTATTGTAGACAAATAACGAAAGCTGTCCGCCACCACTTTAACTCAAAACCGAATTACACTTGAAGCTCAGTACCACACTTTTATCTGGTTTGGCTGTCAGGCTTACTAACTGAAGTCCAAGCGTAATTAGGTTTTTAAGAAAAAATGGTTGGGAGAAAAGTGGAAAATTTTTCGCCGGCGGAGCCGGCGAAATGCCTTAAAAAAATATTTCTATTATCAATCTCAAAAATTTCCCGCCACATTTTCACTTTAGGGGAATCCCCATTTGTGAAAAAAATTGTGTGGCGGGCCTTAATAATTTATAGCGTACCTTATGCGTGTGCGTATTTCTTAGATCGCAAAATCACCTTAACGCATTGTTACAAACTAAACCATACTACCTCATGTGAATAACAAATCAAAGGTCCGGCTGCAGTTCTAACGTCGCTTCTGATTGGCTAATATATTACAATATTTATTAATTTTAAGTTTGAAGTTATAATACTTGTTTTTCATTTTACTTTTATGTAACTTGGTAATTGTTCTTATTATTATGCTGTATCATCACTTCACCTCATAATGTTATGATTGAAAACATAACAAAACCTTACAACTGCAGCCGACCCAATTAAAATATACACATTTTAGCCTAACTTACATTATTCAATTTCTATACTTGCAACTAACATATTTAAATCTAAGCCACCACTGTCAAAAACTCTTCTTGAGTAGCTATTAACCAACAACATAGAGTTGCTATAAAATATAATTACAAAAATATTGAACAGAAATTTCTTTTCAAAAGTTTTTGACAGTGTTTTTTGTTTAGATAAAAACGGTTTGCATATTGTTTATTAACTGTTTAAATAGTCTTTCTTTAGAATTCTTGTGGTGACGTTATCTAACAGTATATCATAAGTATTTATTTTGTATGGAATTTAATATATTTTGAGATTAAACTAAAAAAAACACTTTATTTAATGCTACACATAGTATCAAGTTGAAGACAAATAAATGCTTGTGATTTACTATTTTATAATGTCACAACTAAAATTCCATGAAAAGACTATTTTGAAGTACTCTAAAAAATTAAGTTATATCAGTACAATATAGTCTTTTTATAAAGATAATACATAGTCAGATAACAGTCTGGTTTTTGTCAGCTAGTTACAAGTTTCTTATCATAACTCTATCAATTATAATAACCACTAAATGGTTTTCAAAGTTATAATACACATAAACTTTGAAACATATTATTACTGTTAACTATAATCATTACAAGTGACTGCAACAAACCAGACTCATATCTAACTTAATTATATAAACATACAAAAACACTAAACATCAGGCAGTTGATCAAGCTGCCTGAATGTTGTTTGTGTTCCTATATGTTCAAATGTAAAAAAATAAGTCACTTACACACAAACATTTTACACTATAGCTTTAAGTGCTTAAGGGATATAAACATAATAATAAAACATTTACTTAAACAATTATTAACAATGTGTCTTTAAAAGTGTGCAAAGATTTAAAATTAACTACTTAATTTTCAAACTTGTAGTAACACTTTACAAAATAACAGCTTGATTTTTACCTCTAAAATGATAATTGAACGTTTTACATTGTAATTTCTTTATAAAGATTTATAACAAACAAGTTTTGACATATAGAAAAGCTAATGAAGTTTAATAGTAACATATTTTAGTTACTTTTGCACACTTTAGAAACTCTATAAGATATTTTTTAATCTAAAATTTTCATTGTAATTAATTCTTATTTTTATGACATTAAGTACCAGGGCTGCCACTCTTTAATTCAAAAACTGTACTCATTTAAACCAAATTTCATTTTTACTTGAATAAAATTAGAAACTAAGCACCAAAAGGTGTTAATGTGTTATGTACTTTACTTATACTTATTGGTTTTGAGCACTAATTTGTAGTATTGATATTCTATATTTACAAAAATAATGACAATATTTTATGAAACAATTAACTTTCAAGTATCTAAAAACACCTGAGCACAACAAAAAATTAAATGTTGGTAACCCTGAAAAATAATCTTATAACAAGCTTATTATCTTATTATTAACTATTTTGTATAACATATAAATCACTTACCTCAATAAGAGCAGTAAACTAAGAACAGACCTGATATTTGAACTGCCACAAGAAGGTTAGTGGCCAGAAGGATTGATATAGATGATTGCTGTGAAATTTAAACAGATATGCCTAATTTGTTTGTGCTTACTATAAAGCTTTTCAGTGCAACTATGATGAAGTAGAAAAACATGATTACTTATAATGTAGCAGACTGTTGATTTGAGACACTTTTTCAACATAAAGGTAAACACTTTTCTCTGAAATCATGAAAAAAAGATAATGAATCACATGGTTAGAGTAGAAGACTGTTGGTTCAAGATACTTTTAATACATACAGACATTTTGTTTTATGTTCATTTTTTTCAAGCATAAACAGTTGAAGTTTCAACTGTTAAAGACAATGCTGATTTTTTTTTTCAAACCAAGTAATTGATTTTGTGTATCTGCTTTTAGTACCTTTTATTACTTAAAAAAACATATAAAAAGGTACACTCTAAAATAATTTATGAAAGTAAAGTAAAGAATGACAAGAGCTGCTACCAGTAACAAAACATTTTACAAATAAATGTTATTTCATTAAAAATTTCTGTTAAAAGAAATTTTTGAAAACTGAAATTTCAGCAAACAGAAATTGAAGCAGAGATGCCCAATTTGTTTGTGCTGAATATAAAACTTTTCAATGCAACTATGATGAAGTAGAAAAACATGATTACTTATAATGTAACAGACTGTTGATTTTAGACTCTTTTTCAACATAAAGGTAAACACTTTTCTCTGAAATCATGAAAAAAAGATAATGAATCACATGGTTAGAGTAGAAGACTGTTGGTTCAAGATACTTTTAATACATACAGACATTTTGTTTTATGTTCATTTTTTTCAAGCATAAACAGTTGAAGTTTCAACTGTTAAAGACAATGCTGATTTTTTTTCAAACCAAGTAATTGATTTTGTGTATCTGCTTTTAGTACCTTTTATTACTTAAAAAAACATATAAAATGGTAAACTCTAAAATAATTTATGAAAGTAAAGATAAAGTAAAAAATGACAAGAGCTGCTACCAGTAACAAAACATTTTACAAATGAATGCTATTTCATTAAAAGTTTCTGCAAACAGAAATTTTTATAATTACGTAATAAATAAAAGCTTGGTGCAAAAAATTCGCTTGGTGACATTCACGAGATCTCTCTTCTCTCGCTTTGAAAGTTTTAAGCTAATTTTAAACTTTTTGCTATATTTTTTTCAAACCTTGTTTTTTTCAAAAATAAACTTCACCATCATGTCGAGCACCAAATTCTGCTTCAAAAAACACCAAACACTTTAAAAAAAGGATGAAAAATAAGCAAAATAGAACTTAAAAACTTCAAAGCTTTGAATTAAACTCTTTGCTTTTTAAAACTTGTATATTTTTGCGTGAAAGGATTTAGAAACAATTAGCAGATACTAGTAATCGAACTATGTTCATAACAAAAATCTCTGCTATATTTTTAAATATTTTCTTTAGTTTAAAGGTTTATATTTGTATCTACTCATTAACTGCTTAAACAAAACACAACTCACATGAGTAAATATAAATGATTAAAAAAAGGTGTGGTTTTAATACAACTACAGTAAACTTATGACTGACTTTTCTTAAGTACTTTCTACAGAAACTTGTTGGTTTGTGTACTTATTTACAAAAGAATACTACACTCTAGTATTAAAGATACCCTAAGTTGTCATAAGTATGTGAATAAAAATTTATGCACACGTTAAAGCTTAGCATAATCTTACAAACTCTGTACTTTTAATTTGGTCGTTTTTATTTGTACAACAGATTTTTTTTACATGACTTAAGTTTAGTACTATTTCTTAATTAAAAAGTTTAATGTAAGTTATGGCATACAATAAAAACATTTCATCAAGTTTATAGATAATGTACTACTTAGAATTTGACAAAAAAGAGCTTTTATTTTATGTGTATACTGACAAACTTATCTATATGGTTTGACTCCATTTCTATGTATAGTCAAACAACTTGATAATGTGAATACTATTGTTCACTTTAAACTCTAGTTATTTGAATAAATACTTGTGAGCTGCAGAACAGTTGAACTAATTTAGATCCAATAAAATCTTTTATTGAACTCTTAAAATTGTAAAACAAGTATTCACAGTATTGTGTTTTTTTAAACTACATACTGTTCCTGATGGAAAAACCAGCACATTTTACTCATTATGGAACTTACATATAAACTAAGCTAAAACTTATCATGACAGTTGAACTGGTATCATTCAAAAGTAAATATATGTGAACTTATTGCTAAATATAATTTTTAACAAAAGGTATTTTACTTTATCACAGTTATTTCAGTATTGTTTGTCAAGTTTCACTAAAGTAAAGATTTAACTTTTTTATACAAAAACTATTTCATGTTTGTCATTTAAATCATAATGATAAAACTAACCAATTAACCTAATGAAATCTTACTAAACACTTAAGCTAACAGCTAATATTTACATTGAAAGTGATTGAAAACTAGTTTATAAAACTTATTGATTAGTGTAGTACTTATTTATAAAATAGTGCTTAACTCTAGTATTTATAAGAACAACTATTTGCAATAAGTTGAGAATAAATACTTACACAGACACCAATGTTTAGCCTAACTTTACAAACTGAATTAATACGCATCAAAACACTAATAAAACTGTTAAGCTAAAAAAAAAATCTTTGATAAACTGTTAAAGAACTAGTTACAATAATAAACTCTATAAAAAAGTAGTTTTATCTAAAGACCTAGCCAGCTGTAGTCATTATAAATTATGCAAATTGATATGCAACAAAATCGAATAAAAATGAACAAGTATAACTTTTTTCAAATTTTTTCATTTTTTATTATAAACTTGCCAATAACTAAAAATAAATATCTCCATCGTTTCTGTCAGAAAATTTAATGCTAGAAAAACCCAAAAAACTTTTTAAAACGATGAAAAACAAGATTTTCTCAAACTTTATATTCACACTATGTTATTATGCAAAATTCAAACAGGAAAATTGATTTTATCTTCTCTTCTTTTGAAAACTTTAAACTGTTTTAAAAGTTTTAGTTGTGTTTTTTAAACCTTGTTTTACTTTTAAATAAATTTTACCATCATGTCAATCACCTAATTCTGCTTCAAAAAACACCAAACAGTTTATAAAAAGGATGAAAAGTAAGAAAAATAGAACTTTAAAACTTGAAACTACATTTTTTACTTGTTTTAGAGGATCTTTCAAACTTATATTTTTCAACAGCATATGAGTTAAAAGTTAAAAGAAAAAAGATACTAATATTTGAACTATGTTGATAACAATATCTGTGCTACATTTATAATTTCAGTTTTAAATTTATGTTTAAATTAAAAGGTTTTGTATAAACAATTAAACGTATAAAAATAAAACAAACAATAAATTAAAAACTATGTAACTTGTTAACAATAATAAATGTATAACACAAGAGTAGACGAACGAAGAAACTTATTTAAATAGAAAAACTCTTAAACTTTATTTATTCAACAAACTAAACTCAATTTAGTTGATTATTTTAGCACAACAATTGAACACAAATGTTTATTGATAATATTTTATTTAGGTTTGTTTTTGTAAACTTCCATTAATTTAAATATTCAACTCCATAAGCATTTTAGTCAATTATATTTATAATAAGAACATCAAGTTTACCTAACTGATATAAACAAGCTAAAGTAGTTTTTATATGAAAACTAGACAGCACTGTAAATATGAAAATTTATGCAAATTTTTGAGCAACAAAATTCAATAAAAATGAACAAGTAAGTTTCTTTTTTGAAATTTTATTTTTTTTTTTTTTAAACTTGCCAATAATCAAAAACAAATGTCTCTATCATTTCGGGCACAAAATTCTATGCAAAAAAAATACCTAAAACTTTACTTAAACGATGAAAAATGAGAATTTTTAGAACAAGAGCGTTATTTTTTAAGAGTAAAATCATTTTCTTTTTCGCAACCAGTACAACTTCAGCGACTTCAAACATCTCAAAAACTCAATAATAAAGAAGCTTTTCGATCACGATAATGCGACACGAGTCATAGAGATCGTTGAAAGTAAGCTGGAAAAAACTAAAGGAACTGACCAAGGAAAAGCATCCGGAATGAAGTTGAAAATAAAACAACATCCTCAAACATACAGTGAGCTAGCGAAAATTAAAGAAACTCATGAAGGAAAAGCATATGGAATAAACATGGAAACAAAAATCCATCCGAACAAAACTACAAAGAGACCTGCGAAGCATCATAATAACGAAAAAACTCAAAAAGTCAAGAAAATCAAAAAAGAAAACATATTTTTAAATGGTGTGTCAGAAAATCTGTATAAAACAATGAAACATGTCGTTGCAAAAGAAGATGTGGATAAATGTATTGAAACTTTGGGAAAACAAAGACAGACTAGAGAAAGTTCAAAGTAAGAATTTTTAAATATGTTTGATTTAGCTTAAATAGTTAACTATATTTTCAAAATATTATAAGTGTACTGTATATTTTTTATTCAAAAATTTGTTCAAACTTATTGTTTGTTTATTAAATAAAAAAGATTTTAACCATATTAAAGTTAGTATTTGACTTAAATAGGTGTTCTATATTACCTGAAGTATTAAAAGGAATACAACTTGGAACTTACAAAAGCATCGTTTTTCTGACTGGAGCTGGAATATCAACTAACTGTGGAATTCCTGATTTCAGGTAAAAGTCGAGGATTTTTATTTGTGAAAAGTTTAAAAGTTAATAAGAATATTTACACATATTAAACTAAACATTTTTTAGGAGCCCTAACGGTCTCTACAACAGTGAAAAGTTCAAACAGTACAATTTGGAAGATCCCAGGCTGGTCTTCGATCTTGAGCAGTTCAAAAAAGATCCGAGGCCGTTCCTGAAAACTTCAAAGGAGATTATGCCGAATCCTGATCACTACCCTTCGGTTGCTCACAAGTTCATAAAGAATTTGTTCGACAGAAAACAGGTGCTGAAAGTATTTACTCAAAACATCGACGGACTCGAAAAAGTAATGACTGCTGTTTTTATAAATAGATAATCTTTAATAGATACTTAATTAGTTAGTTAATCCTCGTTTTTATTATACTTGTAAAAAAATTAAATAATTACATATTTTTCTGAATCTTTATTAAACTGTTTAGTATTTTAAAATGTATAACGAACCTCTTTAATATGGTAAAACTTAATATCTGAAGTAAAAAAAAACATATAGATATAATTTTACTAAATAAAAAAACACACATATGTTAAATTAATTATTTCAAAAGTCCTACTTTGATTGAAACTTTACTTTATATTTTGATGACTTATACCATCTCTTGGTACTTTTATAAATTAAAAATAAAGTTCTTGGGTTAACTAAACCTAAAAATTTTTTATACTTTATACTTTTGTTAAGGACATTTATACCGTTATTCCTAACCACCATACCAAAATATGAATAAAATAAAATGAACACAATAGATATTCTGGAGTTTACAATAAAGAAGAAAAAAGTCTTAGTCGCTTTTAAACGTAGTTTTTAAAAGAGAGCAGTAGGTTTATTAATTTTTCAAAGGTGGCTTATGGAAAAAAAAAAGTTAAGAAAAACCTAGTATATACTGTAGAAACTACAAACATGAAAACTTTGTTTACAAAAACATTTGTAATGTATAATAAAATTAATATGCTTTACTATGTACCTGAAATAAAAAAGCATAACTGGATACGTTAGTTTTAAATTTCTTGCTGTTTTCACAAGCTTTTAAAGGAAAAAAAAAAGTGTAAAAATGAATGTTATAAAATGTAATGTTAACCTAGTCGATAAATAACAGGTTCAACAGTATTTAAAAACAAGCATCAGCTTTATGTTTAGCTCAATTTGAAAATAAAAAATATTTTTTTCATAGTATTTAGTAAAAAGCAATTTTTTTGCCGATCCACTTACCGTCATTCTAATACAAACATAAAATAAATTTCAATTTATTTTATTCCTTTTTATAAATGCTGTTTACTTACTGATAACTTAGATGTAGTATATAACAAAAATGGCTTAAAACTGTTTTTATAGGTTTTTTTTAAATACATTTCAGAAAAAGTAGGGGTTTTAAAAGCTTTCTTTGGTTGAGAGAAAGATATAGAATATAACTTATTAACTTGATGTTTCAATTAAATTAAAACTTGCTAATTAATAACTTAATTTATTAATTACGTTCTTAACATAATGTACTTTTTCTGAGTTGAGTTTATAGTCTACAAACAATTCTAAAAATATTTTTCCTAGAGTTTTAAGTAAATAATGTTTTTTTTTACTTAAATTTGATCTAAAACTCTTATATATTAATATATTAAAAAAACTCGTACCAATTAAATACAATACTTAAGAGCAACCTATTTTTAATGAAACTGAATCATATTTACTCAAAGGAACTGAGTCGTGTTGACAACTTCAACGTTGAAGACATGGAGTACGGAATTAATGATGCAAGCGATGTGGGTACAAGCAAACATGTTTTTGTGACCGGCACAATCACCAATAACAACGAGGATCGGGAATTTTTTCAGAGTTTTGTGCTGACTCCACGAGATGAAAAAGGCAACTTGTGCATCGAGTCATCTTTTTTCAAGTATGTGGACAGCGTCACTTGGTCTGGTAAGAAAGATGCAGTGACCAGCCAAAAAAGCTCTGATGAAGTTGAGAAAAGTACGGCAGAGGAAATGATTTATGAACACCAAGTAAGCTGCACAAACGAAATGCCTGGATCAAATACTACAACTACTACATTGGAAAGTTTGGACGCATCCATTGTCCAAACTAGAGCCATCGTTATTGATGAAGTAAGTTTGAAATAGTTAAAGCAATTTGTAAAAAAATGAGTTAACAATAAGGTGCAAATTTACGTTGGGCGCGTTTTAATCAAACCATTTGGTATTACACATATCGTACAATATTTTTTTGTTTAAATATAACATACTATGCATGTTTTTAAAAACCTGCGTTTTTTACTACCGTTTGCAAAATACATGCTTTGTTTCACAGGCAAGTGCTGCCGACAAAGGTGCGAACGACCATGCCGAAGGTGAAACTTCCACAGCTGCCGAAACTCTCATACCTTCCGAACCTACTTTCGCGGATGAGCAGAAAATCCACATCACGAAGCTGAGCAGGAAGGTGAGTGAGGAGCAGGTGAGGAGCCACTTTGAGGAGTACGGAGAAGTGTTGAAGGTGGAAGTTGTTGAGAGCAGGCAGAGCAGGAGTTCCGAGGACGGTTACAACTTCGGTCGGGTGACGTTCCGGGACAAGATGACGGTGAACGCGGTGCTGGCTGATAAAGTTAGTTACTTTGTAAGGTTTCTTCTAAATAATCTAATTTAAATAAAAATTGAAATCATATTTCACTTGTTCGTTTAGTAATAGCTAGTAAAACAAAAGTTCGTAAAACTTCTTAGTTAAAATAACGTTTTCTGTTTATTTTACAAACCTATTTAAGTTAATTCAAGTTTTTTAAATTTCACAACTAAACAAAAACCTAAAACTTTAATAAAGGATGCAGCATCCCAGATCTCAGATGAAAAGATCCGAATTTTTCCCTTCAACAGCAACCACAAGAATTATAGAAATAAGAAGAATCACAACAAATGCGGCATGGGGTGCAATGGTAAACGGAGGAATGCGAGACCACAACAATATTAGTACAAAAAAAAAAGAGCCACAACATAACTTGAATCTACCAAAAAAAAAACTAAAAAACAACGATTTTACCAAGGTTGATAGTTGTTTCTCTCAAGTTAATTTTAATCGTTGTGGTTTCTTGCAAAGCTAGTGTTTTATGTAGGCAAATTCAAAAAATCAGGAGCTTTATTCATTTGTATTTAACTGCCTGTTTGCGAAAGAATATACAATGTGAATTTTGTTGTCTCATTAAATCCTGATTTTCATATTTGAAACACTGGTCGTTTTTGTTTATTAAGTTTTGGTAGTTTAAATATTATTATTATAATTTTAAAGTATTTGGCTTAAGAAAAATTAAGTAAAAGTTTTATATAAACAAACTAACAGTTTAATTTCAAAAATATACAATTGAATTATAAATTGTACTATTATTTAATTCTAACTTTCCTAAAAAATATAAACTGTGCTCTAATAATAATAGAATGTAGAGACAAATTAGCTTAAAAAAGTTACGAATCTGCAAAAATTAAAACATCTGAAATGACGCGTGATAACCTCCTAGCGAAAGCATAGCAATTTATACTACCTCTAATTTAATTGAACTTACTATAAAAATTCGCAGTTATGTTAATACTTCAAAAATGGAATGTTGAAGTATGGGTGATAACTGTATACAAAGCAATTTATTTTTCTCCTTACCTCCTATGACTCTTTATTTGTTGCCGTTTATCTTAACCCATAAAACTTTATTTGAAAATAAGTATAAAAAAATCACAATTTAACTTAAAATCATTTAACGTAGTCAATAGAAAAAACATTAAACTAAGCAAATTTTTGTAACAAACAATTGTACGATTTTGATTTTGAAGTAAAAGCTACAGCTTACATTAGAATCAATTTTGCAATGCAGCTTTTTGACAAATCAAATCTTTAACGCGCTAAATGTATACAGATTAGATGCATTGAATTCGTTTAATATTTACGACACTAAAAATGCTACAGAGTACATATATAACAATTTTATTTTTCAGGAGTGCATGACTAAGTATAAATTAATACTAAAAGCTAAGAAAGTACAGTTTTTTCAAGCTGAAATAAAAGAAGTTTTTTGCACATAGATATACGTGCCTGATAGAATGTAATAGCAAAATACTATATATTTCAAGCAAAAAGGAGAAACTCGGTTTAAAATACTTTTATTTCGAAGCTAACAAGTTATATTTTAATTTTTTTTAACAGTTGTACTAATTTTGATTAAACAAACTATATTTTTATAACTATCAAAAAAAAAAGAAGCGTTTGTTAACAAAAGATCTAACTTTATTAGTTAGTTATTCCTTATTTTTATTATACTTCTAAAAAAATTAAATAATTACATATTTTTCTGAATCTTTATTAAACTGTTTAGTATTTTAAAATGTATAACGAACCTCTTTAATATGATAAAATTTAATATCTAAAAGTAAAAAAAAACACTAATTCTTAGCTTAAAAAAACAAAGACAACATATACAAAGTTTATATTATTAACAATCATTTAGCTAATTGAATAAATTACAGTTGCTGATATACCGAAGGATAGACTGGTGTTCTGCCACGGAGGTTATGACACAGCTACATGCATGAAATGTGAAGAAAAATACATTTTAGATGACATTAAAGTAATAAGTTCTTCAAAGTAACAAACGATTTAATTTTTTACTGAGAGATATTAATTTACATATATAGTAAATCTTTACTTGTTCACCGTAGTAAAAAAAGTATTATTGTGAAATTCAATTAGTTATTAAAGATTTGTTTATAATCATAAAATTCTTTTGAAAACGTCAAGTTTTATTTGTAAAAGTGGTTCTTAATGATAAACTTATTAAAAATAAGAAAACAATTAATGTTGAATTATTTTGCGTATATTTATAGGATGACATTGAAGCAGTTAGAGTGTCAACATGCCGTAACAAAAGTTGCGACGGAGTTATCAAGCCTAACGTCATTTTGTTCCAAGAGCCTCTTGATAAATAAATTTTTGATTGTGAAAAGTGGCAGTTTTCTCAAGAAGTGAAAGAAGTTTTGTCCGAATGCGATCTTCTCATTGTGATGGGAACTTCTCTACAGGTGAGTAAAGCATGACATGCAAAGAAATGTTTTTATTTTTAATTTTGATGTATTGTAATGGTTGAACAACGATATTTCTCGTTGGTTACAAACCTTTTATTTTAACATTGTTGAAATTTCAGAAATATGTAATTTCTTTTTTCTTAATATGTGGCTAACAAACAGGTTCCACCAATAAATCTATTGGTTGAAGAAGTGTCTAATGGTTGCCCGAAACTTCTAATCAACAACCATGCAACAAAATTCTTTGAGACCAACACACAGGCTCCATACAAAAAGATGGTTATGGAAGGTGACATTGACGAATTTTGTACAATCCTGAACAAGATGATTTAAAAATAAACAGCTTCCTTCAAAGCTGCCGCCCACCACGTACAGCTTGGTTGCCGTGCTCACCGAAGCGTGACAGTGCCTTCCGTCCACCATCGACGGCGCCGGCGACCACTACTACCAAGGCATAACTCGTTTATAACAATGTTTTGACCATATTTCAGTTCTTTGTGTTTGTTTATAATGACATTCGAAACTATTTTATTCGACGTATGTTTTTTGAATTAAGTTTATTCTATTCGTTGATATTTATAAAAACATTTTCTTACGGAAGCACAACCGTAAGAACGCAATTTTTAAAATTAAATCGTTTATAGTTTATTCAAGTATTTATACAAGATACTTTTGTTCATAAAAATGTTAAAGAATGATATAAGATACCGAACAATTTAAGCTGAAACAATTTGCTAAAATTTTATCAACAAAAAGTGCTCATGGCTGGAGTCGATCTCACTACCTGCGGGTCTTGTGGCCAATTGACAACCGCTGAACCATTAGCTACTTGAAAGTTTATCTTCAATGCTGGTATATAAAGTAAATAAAGTACTTTATGACTTGATTTTTACAAAAACAAATAAAGAAATTACTCAATTACTAGAGGAAAGATATTATATTTTATTCTTTCAAGACTCTGTGATGCAAACTACGTTTCGGTAAAAGACCTCGTAAGTGCAAAAAATATATAGGTAACTTTAATTTTAAACAAGTTTATTTAGCTATTGTTTTCTACTATAAATGGTTGTTACACTTTTCATTTGAAATATACGTACAAAGATAAAGCTGTTTGTCTTACACAAAACTTTTACGTGAATTTTGATGTTTGAAAAATTTACCATTCAAAAGCTGCATAAGCAGAGCCAGTGTACATATTAAATGCAGTTTTGATTTTTGTTGCTTAAATCTAAAAGAAAGATAAAAACTTATTTGATGCTTTGATAATCAAAAAATTTTAAACTATGTTGATAACAAATATTAATTTCAGTTTTAAACTTCTGTTTAGACTTAAAGGTTTTTATAAACAATTAAATGTATAAAAAACAAACAAACATTAATGTAAAAACTAAATAACTTATTTACAACAATAAATGTGTAACACAAGAGTAAACTAACAAAAATTTTTGTTAAAATATAGAAACATCTTTTCTTTGATTAAATAAAGTTAACTATTTTAGAACAAATTTTATTAATATTTTTTTTAGGTTTGTTTTAGTAAACTTCTATTAGTTTTAATAGTCAACACCATAAAAATTTCAGGTAAATTACATTTATAATAACAACAGCAAGTTTACCTAAGTGATAGAACCAAGCTAAAGTAGTTTTTATCTGAAAACTAGACTGAACTGTAAACATTAGTATTTATGCAAATTTATAAGCATTAAAATTCAATGAAAATGAACATTCAAATTTTTCTTAATTGAATTTTCTTCTTTTTTTTTAAACTTGCCAATACTCAAAAACTAATGTCTCTGTCATTTCGGGCACAAAATTTTATGCAAAAAAAAGACCAAAAACTTTATAAAAACGATGAAAAATGAGTATTGATTGAACAAGAGCGTTATTTTTCATGAGTAAAACATTTAACTTCTAGTCTTATAGTATTATGTGTTTTAGTTTATGTGATTAGTTTAACTTGCACAGTTTTTTATTTAATTTTATCATTAAATCCAATATAGTCTGAAATCTTTACTTTCTAATAAATCTATTTTATTCATTTAACTATATACAGTTTAATATTAACAAGTAGTACAAATTGTTATGTCTAACTACATAATTGAACTGTTATATACCTACGATTATTTATATGTTTTAACTGACTCAGTGTTAAATAAAGTTATATATAATGGTTAAAATTAATAGAGACATTTAAACTCATAACGGCTTTAAATAGGATGTTAATTGAAAGAATGGTTCAATGTTTTAAATTCATAGTTAAGTACATACGTTGTTTGTGATATAAAACTAGAAACAGTCATATAAACCTGCGCAACAATTTGATAACTAATGATTAAGTAATTGTAGTTTAAAAATTAGATACATTTACATGCAGAATGAAAATATTTAAGAGCTAATTGCCATAATTAAATGTTTGTATCTGTTAGTTTAATTAAGATACATCTTACCCAATACTTATTAAGTATGTACAGTTAGTCTTATTCATTAATATATAACTTTAGAACATAGAGCAATTTGAAACAAATTTAATAGTTTATAATCCAAAAGATATAATTCATATACAAATAATAACTTAAAGTGTAAATAAAAATTACTTAGTCTATACTGTATGACACTACAGGGTGATGACGTAATAATAGTAAGTAGGGAAAAATAAAAGTATTGCAAAATTACTTGAAAAATGGTGGACAAAACAGTCTGATTTATTAGAGTCTTATTTAAAAGATGCCCAAACTTTTTTATACAAATAAAGATGTAAAAACTTGCTTATGTAAATGGAAAACTTAAGCTTGGTTTCTCCTTAAATTGACATAAATCTTCTATTACAATGTTACTTAGATACTTCTTACAAATTAGTATGATTTTTATTATTAAGAATGAAATATATTACATTAACTAATTTTAATAACATTTTTGTCCAAACAATTTTTACCTCTTTCAAGCCTAACGACACTTAAATCTCAGCAAGTAATCTACTCAAGTAACTCAAAAAAAACCTGTATTATTTGTGAAAATTCATAGAGTTACCGGCACTGAAAGACGTGCAAAAAATTGCAGATGCAATACCCTCCAAAGGGGACAATAAAATTATGTTATTAAATTACAGTAAGTGGCGTGTTTATTATAGAATATTACCAGACTGTCTACTACAAAACTGTATCATTTGTAATATTACAGCCGAGATACATACTATAAAACATAAAACTTTACTTGTAATTTAAATAAATTAATATTAAATATTGAGTTTGAAAGAAAAATAACACACTAAAGGAACGTGCGTAACTACTCGTACATCAAACAAAAAACTAATTAGGTGCCGACCAGCATAAGGACGTGGCCTGAAGGACGGCTTTCGTTATTTGTGCAAAAGTCCCGTGAGCAAGAATTCCTCCTCCGGAGGAGGAGGAATTCGCAGCGGAAGGGACTTATTGTAGACAAATAACGAAAGCTGTCCGCCACCACTTTAACTCAAAACCGAATTACACTTGAAGCTCAGTACCACACTTTTATCTGGTTTGGCTGTCAGGCTTACTAACTGAAGTCCAAGCGTAATTAGGTTTTTAAGAAAAAATGGTTGGGAGAAAAGTGGAAAATTTTTCGCCGGCGGAGCCGGCGAAATGCCTTAAAAAAATATTTCTATTATCAATCTCAAAAATTTCCCGCCACATTTTCACTTTAGGGGAATCCCCATTTGTGAAAAAAATTGTGTGGCGGGCCTTAATAATTTATAGCGTACCTTATGCGTGTGCGTATTTCTTAGATCGCAAAATCACCTTAACGCATTGTTACAAACTAAACCATACTACCTCATGTGAATAACAAATCAAAGGTCCGGCTGCAGTTCTAACGTCGCTTCTGATTGGCTAATATATTACAATATTTATTAATTTTAAGTTTGAAGTTATAATACTTGTTTTTCATTTTACTTTTATGTAACTTGGTAATTGTTCTTATTATTATGCTGTATCATCACTTCACCTCATAATGTTATGATTGAAAACATAACAAAACCTTACAACTGCAGCCGACCCAATTAAAATATACACATTTTAGCCTAACTTACATTATTCAATTTCTATACTTGCAACTAACATATTTAAATCTAAGCCACCACTGTCAAAAACTCTTCTTGAGTAGCTATTAACCAACAACATAGAGTTGCTATAAAATATAATTACAAAAATATTGAACAGAAATTTCTTTTCAAAAGTTTTTGACAGTGTTTTTTGTTTAGATAAAAACGGTTTGCATATTGTTTATTAACTGTTTAAATAGTCTTTCTTTAGAATTCTTGTGGTGACGTTATCTAACAGTATATCATAAGTATTTATTTTGTATGGAATTTAATATATTTTGAGATTAAACTAAAAAAAACACTTTATTTAATGCTACACATAGTATCAAGTTGAAGACAAATAAATGCTTGTGATTTACTATTTTATAATGTCACAACTAAAATTCCATGAAAAGACTATTTTGAAGTACTCTAAAAAATTAAGTTATATCAGTACAATATAGTCTTTTTATAAAGATAATACATAGTCAGATAACAGTCTGGTTTTTGTCAGCTAGTTACAAGTTTCTTATCATAACTCTATCAATTATAATAACCACTAAATGGTTTTCAAAGTTATAATACACATAAACTTTGAAACATATTATTACTGTTAACTATAATCATTACAAGTGACTGCAACAAACCAGACTCATATCTAACTTAATTATATAAACATACAAAAACACTAAACATCAGGCAGTTGATCAAGCTGCCTGAATGTTGTTTGTGTTCCTATATGTTCAAATGTAAAAAAATAAGTCACTTACACACAAACATTTTACACTATAGCTTTAAGTGCTTAAGGGATATAAACATAATAATAAAACATTTACTTAAACAATTATTAACAATGTGTCTTTAAAAGTGTGCAAAGATTTAAAATTAACTACTTAATTTTCAAACTTGTAGTAACACTTTACAAAATAACAGCTTGATTTTTACCTCTAAAATGATAATTGAACGTTTTACATTGTAATTTCTTTATAAAGATTTATAACAAACAAGTTTTGACATATAGAAAAGCTAATGAAGTTTAATAGTAACATATTTTAGTTACTTTTGCACACTTTAGAAACTCTATAAGATATTTTTTAATCTAAAATTTTCATTGTAATTAATTCTTATTTTTATGACATTAAGTACCAGGGCTGCCACTCTTTAATTCAAAAACTGTACTCATTTAAACCAAATTTCATTTTTACTTGAATAAAATTAGAAACTAAGCACCAAAAGGTGTTAATGTGTTATGTACTTTACTTATACTTATTGGTTTTGAGCACTAATTTGTAGTATTGATATTCTATATTTACAAAAATAATGACAATATTTTATGAAACAATTAACTTTCAAGTATCTAAAAACACCTGAGCACAACAAAAAATTAAATGTTGGTAACCCTGAAAAATAATCTTATAACAAGCTTATTATCTTATTATTAACTATTTTGTATAACATATAAATCACTTACCTCAATAAGAGCAGTAAACTAAGAACAGACCTGATATTTGAACTGCCACAAGAAGGTTAGTGGCCAGAAGGATTGATATAGATGATTGCTGTGAAATTTAAACAGATATGCCTAATTTGTTTGTGCTTACTATAAAGCTTTTCAGTGCAACTATGATGAAGTAGAAAAACATGATTACTTATAATGTAGCAGACTGTTGATTTGAGACACTTTTTCAACATAAAGGTAAACACTTTTCTCTGAAATCATGAAAAAAAGATAATGAATCACATGGTTAGAGTAGAAGACTGTTGGTTCAAGATACTTTTAATACATACAGACATTTTGTTTTATGTTCATTTTTTTCAAGCATAAACAGTTGAAGTTTCAACTGTTAAAGACAATGCTGATTTTTTTTTTCAAACCAAGTAATTGATTTTGTGTATCTGCTTTTAGTACCTTTTATTACTTAAAAAAACATATAAAAAGGTACACTCTAAAATAATTTATGAAAGTAAAGTAAAGAATGACAAGAGCTGCTACCAGTAACAAAACATTTTACAAATAAATGTTATTTCATTAAAAATTTCTGTTAAAAGAAATTTTTGAAAACTGAAATTTCAGCAAACAGAAATTGAAGCAGAGATGCCCAATTTGTTTGTGCTGAATATAAAACTTTTCAATGCAACTATGATGAAGTAGAAAAACATGATTACTTATAATGTAACAGACTGTTGATTTTAGACTCTTTTTCAACATAAAGGTAAACACTTTTCTCTGAAATCATGAAAAAAAGATAATGAATCACATGGTTAGAGTAGAAGACTGTTGGTTCAAGATACTTTTAATACATACAGACATTTTGTTTTATGTTCATTTTTTTCAAGCATAAACAGTTGAAGTTTCAACTGTTAAAGACAATGCTGATTTTTTTTCAAACCAAGTAATTGATTTTGTGTATCTGCTTTTAGTACCTTTTATTACTTAAAAAAACATATAAAATGGTAAACTCTAAAATAATTTATGAAAGTAAAGATAAAGTAAAAAATGACAAGAGCTGCTACCAGTAACAAAACATTTTACAAATGAATGCTATTTCATTAAAAGTTTCTGCAAACAGAAATTTTTATAATTACGTAATAAATAAAAGCTTGGTGCAAAAAATTCGCTTGGTGACATTCACGAGATCTCTCTTCTCTCGCTTTGAAAGTTTTAAGCTAATTTTAAACTTTTTGCTATATTTTTTTCAAACCTTGTTTTTTTCAAAAATAAACTTCACCATCATGTCGAGCACCAAATTCTGCTTCAAAAAACACCAAACACTTTAAAAAAAGGATGAAAAATAAGCAAAATAGAACTTAAAAACTTCAAAGCTTTGAATTAAACTCTTTGCTTTTTAAAACTTGTATATTTTTGCGTGAAAGGATTTAGAAACAATTAGCAGATACTAGTAATCGAACTATGTTCATAACAAAAATCTCTGCTATATTTTTAAATATTTTCTTTAGTTTAAAGGTTTATATTTGTATCTACTCATTAACTGCTTAAACAAAACACAACTCACATGAGTAAATATAAATGATTAAAAAAAGGTGTGGTTTTAATACAACTACAGTAAACTTATGACTGACTTTTCTTAAGTACTTTCTACAGAAACTTGTTGGTTTGTGTACTTATTTACAAAAGAATACTACACTCTAGTATTAAAGATACCCTAAGTTGTCATAAGTATGTGAATAAAAATTTATGCACACGTTAAAGCTTAGCATAATCTTACAAACTCTGTACTTTTAATTTGGTCGTTTTTATTTGTACAACAGATTTTTTTTACATGACTTAAGTTTAGTACTATTTCTTAATTAAAAAGTTTAATGTAAGTTATGGCATACAATAAAAACATTTCATCAAGTTTATAGATAATGTACTACTTAGAATTTGACAAAAAAGAGCTTTTATTTTATGTGTATACTGACAAACTTATCTATATGGTTTGACTCCATTTCTATGTATAGTCAAACAACTTGATAATGTGAATACTATTGTTCACTTTAAACTCTAGTTATTTGAATAAATACTTGTGAGCTGCAGAACAGTTGAACTAATTTAGATCCAATAAAATCTTTTATTGAACTCTTAAAATTGTAAAACAAGTATTCACAGTATTGTGTTTTTTTAAACTACATACTGTTCCTGATGGAAAAACCAGCACATTTTACTCATTATGGAACTTACATATAAACTAAGCTAAAACTTATCATGACAGTTGAACTGGTATCATTCAAAAGTAAATATATGTGAACTTATTGCTAAATATAATTTTTAACAAAAGGTATTTTACTTTATCACAGTTATTTCAGTATTGTTTGTCAAGTTTCACTAAAGTAAAGATTTAACTTTTTTATACAAAAACTATTTCATGTTTGTCATTTAAATCATAATGATAAAACTAACCAATTAACCTAATGAAATCTTACTAAACACTTAAGCTAACAGCTAATATTTACATTGAAAGTGATTGAAAACTAGTTTATAAAACTTATTGATTAGTGTAGTACTTATTTATAAAATAGTGCTTAACTCTAGTATTTATAAGAACAACTATTTGCAATAAGTTGAGAATAAATACTTACACAGACACCAATGTTTAGCCTAACTTTACAAACTGAATTAATACGCATCAAAACACTAATAAAACTGTTAAGCTAAAAAAAAAATCTTTGATAAACTGTTAAAGAACTAGTTACAATAATAAACTCTATAAAAAAGTAGTTTTATCTAAAGACCTAGCCAGCTGTAGTCATTATAAATTATGCAAATTGATATGCAACAAAATCGAATAAAAATGAACAAGTATAACTTTTTTCAAATTTTTTCATTTTTTATTATAAACTTGCCAATAACTAAAAATAAATATCTCCATCGTTTCTGTCAGAAAATTTAATGCTAGAAAAACCCAAAAAACTTTTTAAAACGATGAAAAACAAGATTTTCTCAAACTTTATATTCACACTATGTTATTATGCAAAATTCAAACAGGAAAATTGATTTTATCTTCTCTTCTTTTGAAAACTTTAAACTGTTTTAAAAGTTTTAGTTGTGTTTTTTAAACCTTGTTTTACTTTTAAATAAATTTTACCATCATGTCAATCACCTAATTCTGCTTCAAAAAACACCAAACAGTTTATAAAAAGGATGAAAAGTAAGAAAAATAGAACTTTAAAACTTGAAACTACATTTTTTACTTGTTTTAGAGGATCTTTCAAACTTATATTTTTCAACAGCATATGAGTTAAAAGTTAAAAGAAAAAAGATACTAATATTTGAACTATGTTGATAACAATATCTGTGCTACATTTATAATTTCAGTTTTAAATTTATGTTTAAATTAAAAGGTTTTGTATAAACAATTAAACGTATAAAAATAAAACAAACAATAAATTAAAAACTATGTAACTTGTTAACAATAATAAATGTATAACACAAGAGTAGACGAACGAAGAAACTTATTTAAATAGAAAAACTCTTAAACTTTATTTATTCAACAAACTAAACTCAATTTAGTTGATTATTTTAGCACAACAATTGAACACAAATGTTTATTGATAATATTTTATTTAGGTTTGTTTTTGTAAACTTCCATTAATTTAAATATTCAACTCCATAAGCATTTTAGTCAATTATATTTATAATAAGAACATCAAGTTTACCTAACTGATATAAACAAGCTAAAGTAGTTTTTATATGAAAACTAGACAGCACTGTAAATATGAAAATTTATGCAAATTTTTGAGCAACAAAATTCAATAAAAATGAACAAGTAAGTTTCTTTTTTGAAATTTTATTTTTTTTTTTTTTAAACTTGCCAATAATCAAAAACAAATGTCTCTATCATTTCGGGCACAAAATTCTATGCAAAAAAAATACCTAAAACTTTACTTAAACGATGAAAAATGAGAATTTTTAGAACAAGAGCGTTATTTTTTAAGAGTAAAATCATTTTCTTTTTCGCAACCAGTACAACTTCAGCGACTTCAAACATCTCAAAAACTCAATAATAAAGAAGCTTTTCGATCACGATAATGCGACACGAGTCATAGAGATCGTTGAAAGTAAGCTGGAAAAAACTAAAGGAACTGACCAAGGAAAAGCATCCGGAATGAAGTTGAAAATAAAACAACATCCTCAAACATACAGTGAGCTAGCGAAAATTAAAGAAACTCATGAAGGAAAAGCATATGGAATAAACATGGAAACAAAAATCCATCCGAACAAAACTACAAAGAGACCTGCGAAGCATCATAATAACGAAAAAACTCAAAAAGTCAAGAAAATCAAAAAAGAAAACATATTTTTAAATGGTGTGTCAGAAAATCTGTATAAAACAATGAAACATGTCGTTGCAAAAGAAGATGTGGATAAATGTATTGAAACTTTGGGAAAACAAAGACAGACTAGAGAAAGTTCAAAGTAAGAATTTTTAAATATGTTTGATTTAGCTTAAATAGTTAACTATATTTTCAAAATATTATAAGTGTACTGTATATTTTTTATTCAAAAATTTGTTCAAACTTATTGTTTGTTTATTAAATAAAAAAGATTTTAACCATATTAAAGTTAGTATTTGACTTAAATAGGTGTTCTATATTACCTGAAGTATTAAAAGGAATACAACTTGGAACTTACAAAAGCATCGTTTTTCTGACTGGAGCTGGAATATCAACTAACTGTGGAATTCCTGATTTCAGGTAAAAGTCGAGGATTTTTATTTGTGAAAAGTTTAAAAGTTAATAAGAATATTTACACATATTAAACTAAACATTTTTTAGGAGCCCTAACGGTCTCTACAACAGTGAAAAGTTCAAACAGTACAATTTGGAAGATCCCAGGCTGGTCTTCGATCTTGAGCAGTTCAAAAAAGATCCGAGGCCGTTCCTGAAAACTTCAAAGGAGATTATGCCGAATCCTGATCACTACCCTTCGGTTGCTCACAAGTTCATAAAGAATTTGTTCGACAGAAAACAGGTGCTGAAAGTATTTACTCAAAACATCGACGGACTCGAAAAAGTAATGACTGCTGTTTTTATAAATAGATAATCTTTAATAGATACTTAATTAGTTAGTTAATCCTCGTTTTTATTATACTTGTAAAAAAATTAAATAATTACATATTTTTCTGAATCTTTATTAAACTGTTTAGTATTTTAAAATGTATAACGAACCTCTTTAATATGGTAAAACTTAATATCTGAAGTAAAAAAAAACATATAGATATAATTTTACTAAATAAAAAAACACACATATGTTAAATTAATTATTTCAAAAGTCCTACTTTGATTGAAACTTTACTTTATATTTTGATGACTTATACCATCTCTTGGTACTTTTATAAATTAAAAATAAAGTTCTTGGGTTAACTAAACCTAAAAATTTTTTATACTTTATACTTTTGTTAAGGACATTTATACCGTTATTCCTAACCACCATACCAAAATATGAATAAAATAAAATGAACACAATAGATATTCTGGAGTTTACAATAAAGAAGAAAAAAGTCTTAGTCGCTTTTAAACGTAGTTTTTAAAAGAGAGCAGTAGGTTTATTAATTTTTCAAAGGTGGCTTATGGAAAAAAAAAAGTTAAGAAAAACCTAGTATATACTGTAGAAACTACAAACATGAAAACTTTGTTTACAAAAACATTTGTAATGTATAATAAAATTAATATGCTTTACTATGTACCTGAAATAAAAAAGCATAACTGGATACGTTAGTTTTAAATTTCTTGCTGTTTTCACAAGCTTTTAAAGGAAAAAAAAAAGTGTAAAAATGAATGTTATAAAATGTAATGTTAACCTAGTCGATAAATAACAGGTTCAACAGTATTTAAAAACAAGCATCAGCTTTATGTTTAGCTCAATTTGAAAATAAAAAATATTTTTTTCATAGTATTTAGTAAAAAGCAATTTTTTTGCCGATCCACTTACCGTCATTCTAATACAAACATAAAATAAATTTCAATTTATTTTATTCCTTTTTATAAATGCTGTTTACTTACTGATAACTTAGATGTAGTATATAACAAAAATGGCTTAAAACTGTTTTTATAGGTTTTTTTTAAATACATTTCAGAAAAAGTAGGGGTTTTAAAAGCTTTCTTTGGTTGAGAGAAAGATATAGAATATAACTTATTAACTTGATGTTTCAATTAAATTAAAACTTGCTAATTAATAACTTAATTTATTAATTACGTTCTTAACATAATGTACTTTTTCTGAGTTGAGTTTATAGTCTACAAACAATTCTAAAAATATTTTTCCTAGAGTTTTAAGTAAATAATGTTTTTTTTTACTTAAATTTGATCTAAAACTCTTATATATTAATATATTAAAAAAACTCGTACCAATTAAATACAATACTTAAGAGCAACCTATTTTTAATGAAACTGAATCATATTTACTCAAAGGAACTGAGTCGTGTTGACAACTTCAACGTTGAAGACATGGAGTACGGAATTAATGATGCAAGCGATGTGGGTACAAGCAAACATGTTTTTGTGACCGGCACAATCACCAATAACAACGAGGATCGGGAATTTTTTCAGAGTTTTGTGCTGACTCCACGAGATGAAAAAGGCAACTTGTGCATCGAGTCATCTTTTTTCAAGTATGTGGACAGCGTCACTTGGTCTGGTAAGAAAGATGCAGTGACCAGCCAAAAAAGCTCTGATGAAGTTGAGAAAAGTACGGCAGAGGAAATGATTTATGAACACCAAGTAAGCTGCACAAACGAAATGCCTGGATCAAATACTACAACTACTACATTGGAAAGTTTGGACGCATCCATTGTCCAAACTAGAGCCATCGTTATTGATGAAGTAAGTTTGAAATAGTTAAAGCAATTTGTAAAAAAATGAGTTAACAATAAGGTGCAAATTTACGTTGGGCGCGTTTTAATCAAACCATTTGGTATTACACATATCGTACAATATTTTTTTGTTTAAATATAACATACTATGCATGTTTTTAAAAACCTGCGTTTTTTACTACCGTTTGCAAAATACATGCTTTGTTTCACAGGCAAGTGCTGCCGACAAAGGTGCGAACGACCATGCCGAAGGTGAAACTTCCACAGCTGCCGAAACTCTCATACCTTCCGAACCTACTTTCGCGGATGAGCAGAAAATCCACATCACGAAGCTGAGCAGGAAGGTGAGTGAGGAGCAGGTGAGGAGCCACTTTGAGGAGTACGGAGAAGTGTTGAAGGTGGAAGTTGTTGAGAGCAGGCAGAGCAGGAGTTCCGAGGACGGTTACAACTTCGGTCGGGTGACGTTCCGGGACAAGATGACGGTGAACGCGGTGCTGGCTGATAAAGTTAGTTACTTTGTAAGGTTTCTTCTAAATAATCTAATTTAAATAAAAATTGAAATCATATTTCACTTGTTCGTTTAGTAATAGCTAGTAAAACAAAAGTTCGTAAAACTTCTTAGTTAAAATAACGTTTTCTGTTTATTTTACAAACCTATTTAAGTTAATTCAAGTTTTTTAAATTTCACAACTAAACAAAAACCTAAAACTTTAATAAAGGATGCAGCATCCCAGATCTCAGATGAAAAGATCCGAATTTTTCCCTTCAACAGCAACCACAAGAATTATAGAAATAAGAAGAATCACAACAAATGCGGCATGGGGTGCAATGGTAAACGGAGGAATGCGAGACCACAACAATATTAGTACAAAAAAAAAAGAGCCACAACATAACTTGAATCTACCAAAAAAAAAACTAAAAAACAACGATTTTACCAAGGTTGATAGTTGTTTCTCTCAAGTTAATTTTAATCGTTGTGGTTTCTTGCAAAGCTAGTGTTTTATGTAGGCAAATTCAAAAAATCAGGAGCTTTATTCATTTGTATTTAACTGCCTGTTTGCGAAAGAATATACAATGTGAATTTTGTTGTCTCATTAAATCCTGATTTTCATATTTGAAACACTGGTCGTTTTTGTTTATTAAGTTTTGGTAGTTTAAATATTATTATTATAATTTTAAAGTATTTGGCTTAAGAAAAATTAAGTAAAAGTTTTATATAAACAAACTAACAGTTTAATTTCAAAAATATACAATTGAATTATAAATTGTACTATTATTTAATTCTAACTTTCCTAAAAAATATAAACTGTGCTCTAATAATAATAGAATGTAGAGACAAATTAGCTTAAAAAAGTTACGAATCTGCAAAAATTAAAACATCTGAAATGACGCGTGATAACCTCCTAGCGAAAGCATAGCAATTTATACTACCTCTAATTTAATTGAACTTACTATAAAAATTCGCAGTTATGTTAATACTTCAAAAATGGAATGTTGAAGTATGGGTGATAACTGTATACAAAGCAATTTATTTTTCTCCTTACCTCCTATGACTCTTTATTTGTTGCCGTTTATCTTAACCCATAAAACTTTATTTGAAAATAAGTATAAAAAAATCACAATTTAACTTAAAATCATTTAACGTAGTCAATAGAAAAAACATTAAACTAAGCAAATTTTTGTAACAAACAATTGTACGATTTTGATTTTGAAGTAAAAGCTACAGCTTACATTAGAATCAATTTTGCAATGCAGCTTTTTGACAAATCAAATCTTTAACGCGCTAAATGTATACAGATTAGATGCATTGAATTCGTTTAATATTTACGACACTAAAAATGCTACAGAGTACATATATAACAATTTTATTTTTCAGGAGTGCATGACTAAGTATAAATTAATACTAAAAGCTAAGAAAGTACAGTTTTTTCAAGCTGAAATAAAAGAAGTTTTTTGCACATAGATATACGTGCCTGATAGAATGTAATAGCAAAATACTATATATTTCAAGCAAAAAGGAGAAACTCGGTTTAAAATACTTTTATTTCGAAGCTAACAAGTTATATTTTAATTTTTTTTAACAGTTGTACTAATTTTGATTAAACAAACTATATTTTTATAACTATCAAAAAAAAAAGAAGCGTTTGTTAACAAAAGATCTAACTTTATTAGTTAGTTATTCCTTATTTTTATTATACTTCTAAAAAAATTAAATAATTACATATTTTTCTGAATCTTTATTAAACTGTTTAGTATTTTAAAATGTATAACGAACCTCTTTAATATGATAAAATTTAATATCTAAAAGTAAAAAAAAACACTAATTCTTAGCTTAAAAAAACAAAGACAACATATACAAAGTTTATATTATTAACAATCATTTAGCTAATTGAATAAATTACAGTTGCTGATATACCGAAGGATAGACTGGTGTTCTGCCACGGAGGTTATGACACAGCTACATGCATGAAATGTGAAGAAAAATACATTTTAGATGACATTAAAGTAATAAGTTCTTCAAAGTAACAAACGATTTAATTTTTTACTGAGAGATATTAATTTACATATATAGTAAATCTTTACTTGTTCACCGTAGTAAAAAAAGTATTATTGTGAAATTCAATTAGTTATTAAAGATTTGTTTATAATCATAAAATTCTTTTGAAAACGTCAAGTTTTATTTGTAAAAGTGGTTCTTAATGATAAACTTATTAAAAATAAGAAAACAATTAATGTTGAATTATTTTGCGTATATTTATAGGATGACATTGAAGCAGTTAGAGTGTCAACATGCCGTAACAAAAGTTGCGACGGAGTTATCAAGCCTAACGTCATTTTGTTCCAAGAGCCTCTTGATAAATAAATTTTTGATTGTGAAAAGTGGCAGTTTTCTCAAGAAGTGAAAGAAGTTTTGTCCGAATGCGATCTTCTCATTGTGATGGGAACTTCTCTACAGGTGAGTAAAGCATGACATGCAAAGAAATGTTTTTATTTTTAATTTTGATGTATTGTAATGGTTGAACAACGATATTTCTCGTTGGTTACAAACCTTTTATTTTAACATTGTTGAAATTTCAGAAATATGTAATTTCTTTTTTCTTAATATGTGGCTAACAAACAGGTTCCACCAATAAATCTATTGGTTGAAGAAGTGTCTAATGGTTGCCCGAAACTTCTAATCAACAACCATGCAACAAAATTCTTTGAGACCAACACACAGGCTCCATACAAAAAGATGGTTATGGAAGGTGACATTGACGAATTTTGTACAATCCTGAACAAGATGATTTAAAAATAAACAGCTTCCTTCAAAGCTGCCGCCCACCACGTACAGCTTGGTTGCCGTGCTCACCGAAGCGTGACAGTGCCTTCCGTCCACCATCGACGGCGCCGGCGACCACTACTACCAAGGCATAACTCGTTTATAACAATGTTTTGACCATATTTCAGTTCTTTGTGTTTGTTTATAATGACATTCGAAACTATTTTATTCGACGTATGTTTTTTGAATTAAGTTTATTCTATTCGTTGATATTTATAAAAACATTTTCTTACGGAAGCACAACCGTAAGAACGCAATTTTTAAAATTAAATCGTTTATAGTTTATTCAAGTATTTATACAAGATACTTTTGTTCATAAAAATGTTAAAGAATGATATAAGATACCGAACAATTTAAGCTGAAACAATTTGCTAAAATTTTATCAACAAAAAGTGCTCATGGCTGGAGTCGATCTCACTACCTGCGGGTCTTGTGGCCAATTGACAACCGCTGAACCATTAGCTACTTGAAAGTTTATCTTCAATGCTGGTATATAAAGTAAATAAAGTACTTTATGACTTGATTTTTACAAAAACAAATAAAGAAATTACTCAATTACTAGAGGAAAGATATTATATTTTATTCTTTCAAGACTCTGTGATGCAAACTACGTTTCGGTAAAAGACCTCGTAAGTGCAAAAAATATATAGGTAACTTTAATTTTAAACAAGTTTATTTAGCTATTGTTTTCTACTATAAATGGTTGTTACACTTTTCATTTGAAATATACGTACAAAGATAAAGCTGTTTGTCTTACACAAAACTTTTACGTGAATTTTGATGTTTGAAAAATTTACCATTCAAAAGCTGCATAAGCAGAGCCAGTGTACATATTAAATGCAGTTTTGATTTTTGTTGCTTAAATCTAAAAGAAAGATAAAAACTTATTTGATGCTTTGATAATCAAAAAATTTTAAACTATGTTGATAACAAATATTAATTTCAGTTTTAAACTTCTGTTTAGACTTAAAGGTTTTTATAAACAATTAAATGTATAAAAAACAAACAAACATTAATGTAAAAACTAAATAACTTATTTACAACAATAAATGTGTAACACAAGAGTAAACTAACAAAAATTTTTGTTAAAATATAGAAACATCTTTTCTTTGATTAAATAAAGTTAACTATTTTAGAACAAATTTTATTAATATTTTTTTTAGGTTTGTTTTAGTAAACTTCTATTAGTTTTAATAGTCAACACCATAAAAATTTCAGGTAAATTACATTTATAATAACAACAGCAAGTTTACCTAAGTGATAGAACCAAGCTAAAGTAGTTTTTATCTGAAAACTAGACTGAACTGTAAACATTAGTATTTATGCAAATTTATAAGCATTAAAATTCAATGAAAATGAACATTCAAATTTTTCTTAATTGAATTTTCTTCTTTTTTTTTAAACTTGCCAATACTCAAAAACTAATGTCTCTGTCATTTCGGGCACAAAATTTTATGCAAAAAAAAGACCAAAAACTTTATAAAAACGATGAAAAATGAGTATTGATTGAACAAGAGCGTTATTTTTCATGAGTAAAACATTTAACTTCTAGTCTTATAGTATTATGTGTTTTAGTTTATGTGATTAGTTTAACTTGCACAGTTTTTTATTTAATTTTATCATTAAATCCAATATAGTCTGAAATCTTTACTTTCTAATAAATCTATTTTATTCATTTAACTATATACAGTTTAATATTAACAAGTAGTACAAATTGTTATGTCTAACTACATAATTGAACTGTTATATACCTACGATTATTTATATGTTTTAACTGACTCAGTGTTAAATAAAGTTATATATAATGGTTAAAATTAATAGAGACATTTAAACTCATAACGGCTTTAAATAGGATGTTAATTGAAAGAATGGTTCAATGTTTTAAATTCATAGTTAAGTACATACGTTGTTTGTGATATAAAACTAGAAACAGTCATATAAACCTGCGCAACAATTTGATAACTAATGATTAAGTAATTGTAGTTTAAAAATTAGATACATTTACATGCAGAATGAAAATATTTAAGAGCTAATTGCCATAATTAAATGTTTGTATCTGTTAGTTTAATTAAGATACATCTTACCCAATACTTATTAAGTATGTACAGTTAGTCTTATTCATTAATATATAACTTTAGAACATAGAGCAATTTGAAACAAATTTAATAGTTTATAATCCAAAAGATATAATTCATATACAAATAATAACTTAAAGTGTAAATAAAAATTACTTAGTCTATACTGTATGACACTACAGGGTGATGACGTAATAATAGTAAGTAGGGAAAAATAAAAGTATTGCAAAATTACTTGAAAAATGGTGGACAAAACAGTCTGATTTATTAGAGTCTTATTTAAAAGATGCCCAAACTTTTTTATACAAATAAAGATGTAAAAACTTGCTTATGTAAATGGAAAACTTAAGCTTGGTTTCTCCTTAAATTGACATAAATCTTCTATTACAATGTTACTTAGATACTTCTTACAAATTAGTATGATTTTTATTATTAAGAATGAAATATATTACATTAACTAATTTTAATAACATTTTTGTCCAAACAATTTTTACCTCTTTCAAGCCTAACGACACTTAAATCTCAGCAAGTAATCTACTCAAGTAACTCAAAAAAAACCTGTATTATTTGTGAAAATTCATAGAGTTACCGGCACTGAAAGACGTGCAAAAAATTGCAGATGCAATACCCTCCAAAGGGGACAATAAAATTATGTTATTAAATTACAGTAAGTGGCGTGTTTATTATAGAATATTACCAGACTGTCTACTACAAAACTGTATCATTTGTAATATTACAGCCGAGATACATACTATAAAACATAAAACTTTACTTGTAATTTAAATAAATTAATATTAAATATTGAGTTTGAAAGAAAAATAACACACTAAAGGAACGTGCGTAACTACTCGTACATCAAACAAAAAACTAATTAGGTGCCGACCAGCATAAGGACGTGGCCTGAAGGACGGCTTTCGTTATTTGTGCAAAAGTCCCGTGAGCAAGAATTCCTCCTCCGGAGGAGGAGGAATTCGCAGCGGAAGGGACTTATGCACAAATAACGAAAGCTGTCCGCCACCACTTTAACTCAAAACCGAATTACACTTGAAGCTCAGTACCACACTTTTATCTGGTTTGGCTGTCAGGCTTACTAACTGAAGTCCAAGCGTAATTAGGTTTTTAAGAAAAAATGGTTGGGAGAAAAGTGGAAAATTTTTCGCCGGCGGAGCCGGCGAAATGCCTTAAAAAAATATTTCTATTATCAATCTCAAAAATTTCCCGCCACATTTTCACTTTAGGGGAATCCCCATTTGTGAAAAAAATTGTGTGGCGGGCCTTAATAATTTATAGCGTACCTTATGCGTGTGCGTATTTCTTAGATCGCAAAATCACCTTAACGCATTGTTACAAACTAAACCATACTACCTCATGTGAATAACAAATCAAAGGTCCGGCTGCAGTTCTAACGTCGCTTCTGATTGGCTAATATATTACAATATTTATTAATTTTAAGTTTGAAGTTATAATACTTGTTTTTCATTTTACTTTTATGTAACTTGGTAATTGTTCTTATTATTATGCTGTATCATCACTTCACCTCATAATGTTATGATTGAAAACATAACAAAACCTTACAACTGCAGCCGACCCAATTAAAATATACACATTTTAGCCTAACTTACATTATTCAATTTCTATACTTGCAACTAACATATTTAAATCTAAGCCACCACTGTCAAAAACTCTTCTTGAGTAGCTATTAACCAACAACATAGAGTTGCTATAAAATATAATTACAAAAATATTGAACAGAAATTTCTTTTCAAAAGTTTTTGACAGTGTTTTTTGTTTAGATAAAAACGGTTTGCATATTGTTTATTAACTGTTTAAATAGTCTTTCTTTAGAATTCTTGTGGTGACGTTATCTAACAGTATATCATAAGTATTTATTTTGTATGGAATTTAATATATTTTGAGATTAAACTAAAAAAAACACTTTATTTAATGCTACACATAGTATCAAGTTGAAGACAAATAAATGCTTGTGATTTACTATTTTATAATGTCACAACTAAAATTCCATGAAAAGACTATTTTGAAGTACTCTAAAAAATTAAGTTATATCAGTACAATATAGTCTTTTTATAAAGATAATACATAGTCAGATAACAGTCTGGTTTTTGTCAGCTAGTTACAAGTTTCTTATCATAACTCTATCAATTATAATAACCACTAAATGGTTTTCAAAGTTATAATACACATAAACTTTGAAACATATTATTACTGTTAACTATAATCATTACAAGTGACTGCAACAAACCAGACTCATATCTAACTTAATTATATAAACATACAAAAACACTAAACATCAGGCAGTTGATCAAGCTGCCTGAATGTTGTTTGTGTTCCTATATGTTCAAATGTAAAAAAATAAGTCACTTACACACAAACATTTTACACTATAGCTTTAAGTGCTTAAGGGATATAAACATAATAATAAAACATTTACTTAAACAATTATTAACAATGTGTCTTTAAAAGTGTGCAAAGATTTAAAATTAACTACTTAATTTTCAAACTTGTAGTAACACTTTACAAAATAACAGCTTGATTTTTACCTCTAAAATGATAATTGAACGTTTTACATTGTAATTTCTTTATAAAGATTTATAACAAACAAGTTTTGACATATAGAAAAGCTAATGAAGTTTAATAGTAACATATTTTAGTTACTTTTGCACACTTTAGAAACTCTATAAGATATTTTTTAATCTAAAATTTTCATTGTAATTAATTCTTATTTTTATGACATTAAGTACCAGGGCTGCCACTCTTTAATTCAAAAACTGTACTCATTTAAACCAAATTTCATTTTTACTTGAATAAAATTAGAAACTAAGCACCAAAAGGTGTTAATGTGTTATGTACTTTACTTATACTTATTGGTTTTGAGCACTAATTTGTAGTATTGATATTCTATATTTACAAAAATAATGACAATATTTTATGAAACAATTAACTTTCAAGTATCTAAAAACACCTGAGCACAACAAAAAATTAAATGTTGGTAACCCTGAAAAATAATCTTATAACAAGCTTATTATCTTATTATTAACTATTTTGTATAACATATAAATCACTTACCTCAATAAGAGCAGTAAACTAAGAACAGACCTGATATTTGAACTGCCACAAGAAGGTTAGTGGCCAGAAGGATTGATATAGATGATTGCTGTGAAATTTAAACAGATATGCCTAATTTGTTTGTGCTTACTATAAAGCTTTTCAGTGCAACTATGATGAAGTAGAAAAACATGATTACTTATAATGTAGCAGACTGTTGATTTGAGACACTTTTTCAACATAAAGGTAAACACTTTTCTCTGAAATCATGAAAAAAAGATAATGAATCACATGGTTAGAGTAGAAGACTGTTGGTTCAAGATACTTTTAATACATACAGACATTTTGTTTTATGTTCATTTTTTTCAAGCATAAACAGTTGAAGTTTCAACTGTTAAAGACAATGCTGATTTTTTTTTTCAAACCAAGTAATTGATTTTGTGTATCTGCTTTTAGTACCTTTTATTACTTAAAAAAACATATAAAAAGGTACACTCTAAAATAATTTATGAAAGTAAAGTAAAGAATGACAAGAGCTGCTACCAGTAACAAAACATTTTACAAATAAATGTTATTTCATTAAAAATTTCTGTTAAAAGAAATTTTTGAAAACTGAAATTTCAGCAAACAGAAATTGAAGCAGAGATGCCCAATTTGTTTGTGCTGAATATAAAACTTTTCAATGCAACTATGATGAAGTAGAAAAACATGATTACTTATAATGTAACAGACTGTTGATTTTAGACTCTTTTTCAACATAAAGGTAAACACTTTTCTCTGAAATCATGAAAAAAAGATAATGAATCACATGGTTAGAGTAGAAGACTGTTGGTTCAAGATACTTTTAATACATACAGACATTTTGTTTTATGTTCATTTTTTTCAAGCATAAACAGTTGAAGTTTCAACTGTTAAAGACAATGCTGATTTTTTTTCAAACCAAGTAATTGATTTTGTGTATCTGCTTTTAGTACCTTTTATTACTTAAAAAAACATATAAAATGGTAAACTCTAAAATAATTTATGAAAGTAAAGATAAAGTAAAAAATGACAAGAGCTGCTACCAGTAACAAAACATTTTACAAATGAATGCTATTTCATTAAAAGTTTCTGCAAACAGAAATTTTTATAATTACGTAATAAATAAAAGCTTGGTGCAAAAAATTCGCTTGGTGACATTCACGAGATCTCTCTTCTCTCGCTTTGAAAGTTTTAAGCTAATTTTAAACTTTTTGCTATATTTTTTTCAAACCTTGTTTTTTTCAAAAATAAACTTCACCATCATGTCGAGCACCAAATTCTGCTTCAAAAAACACCAAACACTTTAAAAAAAGGATGAAAAATAAGCAAAATAGAACTTAAAAACTTCAAAGCTTTGAATTAAACTCTTTGCTTTTTAAAACTTGTATATTTTTGCGTGAAAGGATTTAGAAACAATTAGCAGATACTAGTAATCGAACTATGTTCATAACAAAAATCTCTGCTATATTTTTAAATATTTTCTTTAGTTTAAAGGTTTATATTTGTATCTACTCATTAACTGCTTAAACAAAACACAACTCACATGAGTAAATATAAATGATTAAAAAAAGGTGTGGTTTTAATACAACTACAGTAAACTTATGACTGACTTTTCTTAAGTACTTTCTACAGAAACTTGTTGGTTTGTGTACTTATTTACAAAAGAATACTACACTCTAGTATTAAAGATACCCTAAGTTGTCATAAGTATGTGAATAAAAATTTATGCACACGTTAAAGCTTAGCATAATCTTACAAACTCTGTACTTTTAATTTGGTCGTTTTTATTTGTACAACAGATTTTTTTTACATGACTTAAGTTTAGTACTATTTCTTAATTAAAAAGTTTAATGTAAGTTATGGCATACAATAAAAACATTTCATCAAGTTTATAGATAATGTACTACTTAGAATTTGACAAAAAAGAGCTTTTATTTTATGTGTATACTGACAAACTTATCTATATGGTTTGACTCCATTTCTATGTATAGTCAAACAACTTGATAATGTGAATACTATTGTTCACTTTAAACTCTAGTTATTTGAATAAATACTTGTGAGCTGCAGAACAGTTGAACTAATTTAGATCCAATAAAATCTTTTATTGAACTCTTAAAATTGTAAAACAAGTATTCACAGTATTGTGTTTTTTTAAACTACATACTGTTCCTGATGGAAAAACCAGCACATTTTACTCATTATGGAACTTACATATAAACTAAGCTAAAACTTATCATGACAGTTGAACTGGTATCATTCAAAAGTAAATATATGTGAACTTATTGCTAAATATAATTTTTAACAAAAGGTATTTTACTTTATCACAGTTATTTCAGTATTGTTTGTCAAGTTTCACTAAAGTAAAGATTTAACTTTTTTATACAAAAACTATTTCATGTTTGTCATTTAAATCATAATGATAAAACTAACCAATTAACCTAATGAAATCTTACTAAACACTTAAGCTAACAGCTAATATTTACATTGAAAGTGATTGAAAACTAGTTTATAAAACTTATTGATTAGTGTAGTACTTATTTATAAAATAGTGCTTAACTCTAGTATTTATAAGAACAACTATTTGCAATAAGTTGAGAATAAATACTTACACAGACACCAATGTTTAGCCTAACTTTACAAACTGAATTAATACGCATCAAAACACTAATAAAACTGTTAAGCTAAAAAAAAAATCTTTGATAAACTGTTAAAGAACTAGTTACAATAATAAACTCTATAAAAAAGTAGTTTTATCTAAAGACCTAGCCAGCTGTAGTCATTATAAATTATGCAAATTGATATGCAACAAAATCGAATAAAAATGAACAAGTATAACTTTTTTCAAATTTTTTCATTTTTTATTATAAACTTGCCAATAACTAAAAATAAATATCTCCATCGTTTCTGTCAGAAAATTTAATGCTAGAAAAACCCAAAAAACTTTTTAAAACGATGAAAAACAAGATTTTCTCAAACTTTATATTCACACTATGTTATTATGCAAAATTCAAACAGGAAAATTGATTTTATCTTCTCTTCTTTTGAAAACTTTAAACTGTTTTAAAAGTTTTAGTTGTGTTTTTTAAACCTTGTTTTACTTTTAAATAAATTTTACCATCATGTCAATCACCTAATTCTGCTTCAAAAAACACCAAACAGTTTATAAAAAGGATGAAAAGTAAGAAAAATAGAACTTTAAAACTTGAAACTACATTTTTTACTTGTTTTAGAGGATCTTTCAAACTTATATTTTTCAACAGCATATGAGTTAAAAGTTAAAAGAAAAAAGATACTAATATTTGAACTATGTTGATAACAATATCTGTGCTACATTTATAATTTCAGTTTTAAATTTATGTTTAAATTAAAAGGTTTTGTATAAACAATTAAACGTATAAAAATAAAACAAACAATAAATTAAAAACTATGTAACTTGTTAACAATAATAAATGTATAACACAAGAGTAGACGAACGAAGAAACTTATTTAAATAGAAAAACTCTTAAACTTTATTTATTCAACAAACTAAACTCAATTTAGTTGATTATTTTAGCACAACAATTGAACACAAATGTTTATTGATAATATTTTATTTAGGTTTGTTTTTGTAAACTTCCATTAATTTAAATATTCAACTCCATAAGCATTTTAGTCAATTATATTTATAATAAGAACATCAAGTTTACCTAACTGATATAAACAAGCTAAAGTAGTTTTTATATGAAAACTAGACAGCACTGTAAATATGAAAATTTATGCAAATTTTTGAGCAACAAAATTCAATAAAAATGAACAAGTAAGTTTCTTTTTTGAAATTTTATTTTTTTTTTTTTTAAACTTGCCAATAATCAAAAACAAATGTCTCTATCATTTCGGGCACAAAATTCTATGCAAAAAAAATACCTAAAACTTTACTTAAACGATGAAAAATGAGAATTTTTAGAACAAGAGCGTTATTTTTTAAGAGTAAAATCATTTTCTTTTTCGCAACCAGTACAACTTCAGCGACTTCAAACATCTCAAAAACTCAATAATAAAGAAGCTTTTCGATCACGATAATGCGACACGAGTCATAGAGATCGTTGAAAGTAAGCTGGAAAAAACTAAAGGAACTGACCAAGGAAAAGCATCCGGAATGAAGTTGAAAATAAAACAACATCCTCAAACATACAGTGAGCTAGCGAAAATTAAAGAAACTCATGAAGGAAAAGCATATGGAATAAACATGGAAACAAAAATCCATCCGAACAAAACTACAAAGAGACCTGCGAAGCATCATAATAACGAAAAAACTCAAAAAGTCAAGAAAATCAAAAAAGAAAACATATTTTTAAATGGTGTGTCAGAAAATCTGTATAAAACAATGAAACATGTCGTTGCAAAAGAAGATGTGGATAAATGTATTGAAACTTTGGGAAAACAAAGACAGACTAGAGAAAGTTCAAAGTAAGAATTTTTAAATATGTTTGATTTAGCTTAAATAGTTAACTATATTTTCAAAATATTATAAGTGTACTGTATATTTTTTATTCAAAAATTTGTTCAAACTTATTGTTTGTTTATTAAATAAAAAAGATTTTAACCATATTAAAGTTAGTATTTGACTTAAATAGGTGTTCTATATTACCTGAAGTATTAAAAGGAATACAACTTGGAACTTACAAAAGCATCGTTTTTCTGACTGGAGCTGGAATATCAACTAACTGTGGAATTCCTGATTTCAGGTAAAAGTCGAGGATTTTTATTTGTGAAAAGTTTAAAAGTTAATAAGAATATTTACACATATTAAACTAAACATTTTTTAGGAGCCCTAACGGTCTCTACAACAGTGAAAAGTTCAAACAGTACAATTTGGAAGATCCCAGGCTGGTCTTCGATCTTGAGCAGTTCAAAAAAGATCCGAGGCCGTTCCTGAAAACTTCAAAGGAGATTATGCCGAATCCTGATCACTACCCTTCGGTTGCTCACAAGTTCATAAAGAATTTGTTCGACAGAAAACAGGTGCTGAAAGTATTTACTCAAAACATCGACGGACTCGAAAAAGTAATGACTGCTGTTTTTATAAATAGATAATCTTTAATAGATACTTAATTAGTTAGTTAATCCTCGTTTTTATTATACTTGTAAAAAAATTAAATAATTACATATTTTTCTGAATCTTTATTAAACTGTTTAGTATTTTAAAATGTATAACGAACCTCTTTAATATGGTAAAACTTAATATCTGAAGTAAAAAAAAACATATAGATATAATTTTACTAAATAAAAAAACACACATATGTTAAATTAATTATTTCAAAAGTCCTACTTTGATTGAAACTTTACTTTATATTTTGATGACTTATACCATCTCTTGGTACTTTTATAAATTAAAAATAAAGTTCTTGGGTTAACTAAACCTAAAAATTTTTTATACTTTATACTTTTGTTAAGGACATTTATACCGTTATTCCTAACCACCATACCAAAATATGAATAAAATAAAATGAACACAATAGATATTCTGGAGTTTACAATAAAGAAGAAAAAAGTCTTAGTCGCTTTTAAACGTAGTTTTTAAAAGAGAGCAGTAGGTTTATTAATTTTTCAAAGGTGGCTTATGGAAAAAAAAAAGTTAAGAAAAACCTAGTATATACTGTAGAAACTACAAACATGAAAACTTTGTTTACAAAAACATTTGTAATGTATAATAAAATTAATATGCTTTACTATGTACCTGAAATAAAAAAGCATAACTGGATACGTTAGTTTTAAATTTCTTGCTGTTTTCACAAGCTTTTAAAGGAAAAAAAAAAGTGTAAAAATGAATGTTATAAAATGTAATGTTAACCTAGTCGATAAATAACAGGTTCAACAGTATTTAAAAACAAGCATCAGCTTTATGTTTAGCTCAATTTGAAAATAAAAAATATTTTTTTCATAGTATTTAGTAAAAAGCAATTTTTTTGCCGATCCACTTACCGTCATTCTAATACAAACATAAAATAAATTTCAATTTATTTTATTCCTTTTTATAAATGCTGTTTACTTACTGATAACTTAGATGTAGTATATAACAAAAATGGCTTAAAACTGTTTTTATAGGTTTTTTTTAAATACATTTCAGAAAAAGTAGGGGTTTTAAAAGCTTTCTTTGGTTGAGAGAAAGATATAGAATATAACTTATTAACTTGATGTTTCAATTAAATTAAAACTTGCTAATTAATAACTTAATTTATTAATTACGTTCTTAACATAATGTACTTTTTCTGAGTTGAGTTTATAGTCTACAAACAATTCTAAAAATATTTTTCCTAGAGTTTTAAGTAAATAATGTTTTTTTTTACTTAAATTTGATCTAAAACTCTTATATATTAATATATTAAAAAAACTCGTACCAATTAAATACAATACTTAAGAGCAACCTATTTTTAATGAAACTGAATCATATTTACTCAAAGGAACTGAGTCGTGTTGACAACTTCAACGTTGAAGACATGGAGTACGGAATTAATGATGCAAGCGATGTGGGTGCAAGCAAACATGTTTTTGTGACCGGCACAATCACCAATAACAACGAGGATCGGGAATTTTTTCAGAGTTTTGTGCTGACTCCACGAGATGAAAAAGGCAACTTGCGCGTCAAGTCATCTTTTTTCAAGTATGCGGACAGCGTCACTTGGTCTGGTAAGAAAGATGCAGTGACCAGCCAAAAAAGCTCTGATGAAGTTGAGAAAAGTACGGCAGAGGAAATGATTTATGAACACCAAGTAAGCTGCACAAACGAAATGCCTGGATCAAATACTACAACTACTACATTGGAAAGTTTGGACGCATCCATTGTCCAAACTAGAGCCATCGTTATTGATGAAGTAAGTTTGAAATAGTTAAAGCAATTTGTAAAAAAATGAGTTAACAATAAGGTGCAAATTTACGTTGGGCGCGTTTTAATCAAACCATTTGGTATTACACATATCGTACAATATTTTTTTGTTTAAATATAACATACTATGCATGTTTTTAAAAACCTGCGTTTTTTACTACCGTTTGCAAAATACATGCTTTGTTTCACAGGCAAGTGCTGCCGACAAAGGTGCGAACGACCATGCCGAAGGTGAAACTTCCACAGCTGCCGAAACTCTCATACCTTCCGAACCTACTTTCGCGGATGAGCAGAAAATCCACATCACGAAGCTGAGCAGGAAGGTGAGTGAGGAGCAGGTGAGGAGCCACTTTGAGGAGTACGGAGAAGTGTTGAAGGTGGAAGTTGTTGAGAGCAGGCAGAGCAGGAGTTCCGAGGACGGTTACAACTTCGGTCGGGTGACGTTCCGGGACAAGATGACGGTGAACGCGGTGCTGGCTGATAAAGTTAGTTACTTTGTAAGGTTTCTTCTAAATAATCTAATTTAAATAAAAATTGAAATCATATTTCACTTGTTCGTTTAGTAATAGCTAGTAAAACAAAAGTTCGTAAAACTTCTTAGTTAAAATAACGTTTTCTGTTTATTTTACAAACCTATTTAAGTTAATTCAAGTTTTTTAAATTTCACAACTAAACAAAAACCTAAAACTTTAATAAAGGATGCAGCATCCCAGATCTCAGATGAAAAGATCCGAATTTTTCCCTTCAACAGCAACCACAAGAATTATAGAAATAAGAAGAATCACAACAAATGCGGCATGGGGTGCAATGGTAAACGGAGGAATGCGAGACCACAACAATATTAGTACAAAAAAAAAAGAGCCACAACATAACTTGAATCTACCAAAAAAAAAACTAAAAAACAACGATTTTACCAAGGTTGATAGTTGTTTCTCTCAAGTTAATTTTAATCGTTGTGGTTTCTTGCAAAGCTAGTGTTTTATGTAGGCAAATTCAAAAAATCAGGAGCTTTATTCATTTGTATTTAACTGCCTGTTTGCGAAAGAATATACAATGTGAATTTTGTTGTCTCATTAAATCCTGATTTTCATATTTGAAACACTGGTCGTTTTTGTTTATTAAGTTTTGGTAGTTTAAATATTATTATTATAATTTTAAAGTATTTGGCTTAAGAAAAATTAAGTAAAAGTTTTATATAAACAAACTAACAGTTTAATTTCAAAAATATACAATTGAATTATAAATTGTACTATTATTTAATTCTAACTTTCCTAAAAAATATAAACTGTGCTCTAATAATAATAGAATGTAGAGACAAATTAGCTTAAAAAAGTTACGAATCTGCAAAAATTAAAACATCTGAAATGACGCGTGATAACCTCCTAGCGAAAGCATAGCAATTTATACTACCTCTAATTTAATTGAACTTACTATAAAAATTCGCAGTTATGTTAATACTTCAAAAATGGAATGTTGAAGTATGGGTGATAACTGTATACAAAGCAATTTATTTTTCTCCTTACCTCCTATGACTCTTTATTTGTTGCCGTTTATCTTAACCCATAAAACTTTATTTGAAAATAAGTATAAAAAAATCACAATTTAACTTAAAATCATTTAACGTAGTCAATAGAAAAAACATTAAACTAAGCAAATTTTTGTAACAAACAATTGTACGATTTTGATTTTGAAGTAAAAGCTACAGCTTACATTAGAATCAATTTTGCAATGCAGCTTTTTGACAAATCAAATCTTTAACGCGCTAAATGTATACAGATTAGATGCATTGAATTCGTTTAATATTTACGACACTAAAAATGCTACAGAGTACATATATAACAATTTTATTTTTCAGGAGTGCATGACTAAGTATAAATTAATACTAAAAGCTAAGAAAGTACAGTTTTTTCAAGCTGAAATAAAAGAAGTTTTTTGCACATAGATATACGTGCCTGATAGAATGTAATAGCAAAATACTATATATTTCAAGCAAAAAGGAGAAACTCGGTTTAAAATACTTTTATTTCGAAGCTAACAAGTTATATTTTAATTTTTTTTAACAGTTGTACTAATTTTGATTAAACAAACTATATTTTTATAACTATCAAAAAAAAAAGAAGCGTTTGTTAACAAAAGATCTAACTTTATTAGTTAGTTATTCCTTATTTTTATTATACTTCTAAAAAAATTAAATAATTACATATTTTTCTGAATCTTTATTAAACTGTTTAGTATTTTAAAATGTATAACGAACCTCTTTAATATGATAAAATTTAATATCTAAAAGTAAAAAAAAACACTAATTCTTAGCTTAAAAAAACAAAGACAACATATACAAAGTTTATATTATTAACAATCATTTAGCTAATTGAATAAATTACAGTTGCTGATATACCGAAGGATAGACTGGTGTTCTGCCACGGAGGTTATGACACAGCTACATGCATGAAATGTGAAGAAAAATACATTTTAGATGACATTAAAGTAATAAGTTCTTCAAAGTAACAAACGATTTAATTTTTTACTGAGAGATATTAATTTACATATATAGTAAATCTTTACTTGTTCACCGTAGTAAAAAAAGTATTATTGTGAAATTCAATTAGTTATTAAAGATTTGTTTATAATCATAAAATTCTTTTGAAAACGTCAAGTTTTATTTGTAAAAGTGGTTCTTAATGATAAACTTATTAAAAATAAGAAAACAATTAATGTTGAATTATTTTGCGTATATTTATAGGATGACATTGAAGCAGTTAGAGTGTCAACATGCCGTAACAAAAGTTGCGACGGAGTTATCAAGCCTAACGTCATTTTGTTCCAAGAGCCTCTTGATAAATAAATTTTTGATTGTGAAAAGTGGCAGTTTTCTCAAGAAGTGAAAGAAGTTTTGTCCGAATGCGATCTTCTCATTGTGATGGGAACTTCTCTACAGGTGAGTAAAGCATGACATGCAAAGAAATGTTTTTATTTTTAATTTTGATGTATTGTAATGGTTGAACAACGATATTTCTCGTTGGTTACAAACCTTTTATTTTAACATTGTTGAAATTTCAGAAATATGTAATTTCTTTTTTCTTAATATGTGGCTAACAAACAGGTTCCACCAATAAATCTATTGGTTGAAGAAGTGTCTAATGGTTGCCCGAAACTTCTAATCAACAACCATGCAACAAAATTCTTTGAGACCAACACACAGGCTCCATACAAAAAGATGGTTATGGAAGGTGACATTGACGAATTTTGTACAATCCTGAACAAGATGATTTAAAAATAAACAGCTTCCTTCAAAGCTGCCGCCCACCACGTACAGCTTGGTTGCCGTGCTCACCGAAGCGTGACAGTGCCTTCCGTCCACCATCGACGGCGCCGGCGACCACTACTACCAAGGCATAACTCGTTTATAACAATGTTTTGACCATATTTCAGTTCTTTGTGTTTGTTTATAATGACATTCGAAACTATTTTATTCGACGTATGTTTTTTGAATTAAGTTTATTCTATTCGTTGATATTTATAAAAACATTTTCTTACGGAAGCACAACCGTAAGAACGCAATTTTTAAAATTAAATCGTTTATAGTTTATTCAAGTATTTATACAAGATACTTTTGTTCATAAAAATGTTAAAGAATGATATAAGATACCGAACAATTTAAGCTGAAACAATTTGCTAAAATTTTATCAACAAAAAGTGCTCATGGCTGGAGTCGATCTCACTACCTGCGGGTCTTGTGGCCAATTGACAACCGCTGAACCATTAGCTACTTGAAAGTTTATCTTCAATGCTGGTATATAAAGTAAATAAAGTACTTTATGACTTGATTTTTACAAAAACAAATAAAGAAATTACTCAATTACTAGAGGAAAGATATTATATTTTATTCTTTCAAGACTCTGTGATGCAAACTACGTTTCGGTAAAAGACCTCGTAAGTGCAAAAAATATATAGGTAACTTTAATTTTAAACAAGTTTATTTAGCTATTGTTTTCTACTATAAATGGTTGTTACACTTTTCATTTGAAATATACGTACAAAGATAAAGCTGTTTGTCTTACACAAAACTTTTACGTGAATTTTGATGTTTGAAAAATTTACCATTCAAAAGCTGCATAAGCAGAGCCAGTGTACATATTAAATGCAGTTTTGATTTTTGTTGCTTAAATCTAAAAGAAAGATAAAAACTTATTTGATGCTTTGATAATCAAAAAATTTTAAACTATGTTGATAACAAATATTAATTTCAGTTTTAAACTTCTGTTTAGACTTAAAGGTTTTTATAAACAATTAAATGTATAAAAAACAAACAAACATTAATGTAAAAACTAAATAACTTATTTACAACAATAAATGTGTAACACAAGAGTAAACTAACAAAAATTTTTGTTAAAATATAGAAACATCTTTTCTTTGATTAAATAAAGTTAACTATTTTAGAACAAATTTTATTAATATTTTTTTTAGGTTTGTTTTAGTAAACTTCTATTAGTTTTAATAGTCAACACCATAAAAATTTCAGGTAAATTACATTTATAATAACAACAGCAAGTTTACCTAAGTGATAGAACCAAGCTAAAGTAGTTTTTATCTGAAAACTAGACTGAACTGTAAACATTAGTATTTATGCAAATTTATAAGCATTAAAATTCAATGAAAATGAACATTCAAATTTTTCTTAATTGAATTTTCTTCTTTTTTTTTAAACTTGCCAATACTCAAAAACTAATGTCTCTGTCATTTCGGGCACAAAATTTTATGCAAAAAAAAGACCAAAAACTTTATAAAAACGATGAAAAATGAGTATTGATTGAACAAGAGCGTTATTTTTCATGAGTAAAACATTTAACTTCTAGTCTTATAGTATTATGTGTTTTAGTTTATGTGATTAGTTTAACTTGCACAGTTTTTTATTTAATTTTATCATTAAATCCAATATAGTCTGAAATCTTTACTTTCTAATAAATCTATTTTATTCATTTAACTATATACAGTTTAATATTAACAAGTAGTACAAATTGTTATGTCTAACTACATAATTGAACTGTTATATACCTACGATTATTTATATGTTTTAACTGACTCAGTGTTAAATAAAGTTATATATAATGGTTAAAATTAATAGAGACATTTAAACTCATAACGGCTTTAAATAGGATGTTAATTGAAAGAATGGTTCAATGTTTTAAATTCATAGTTAAGTACATACGTTGTTTGTGATATAAAACTAGAAACAGTCATATAAACCTGCGCAACAATTTGATAACTAATGATTAAGTAATTGTAGTTTAAAAATTAGATACATTTACATGCAGAATGAAAATATTTAAGAGCTAATTGCCATAATTAAATGTTTGTATCTGTTAGTTTAATTAAGATACATCTTACCCAATACTTATTAAGTATGTACAGTTAGTCTTATTCATTAATATATAACTTTAGAACATAGAGCAATTTGAAACAAATTTAATAGTTTATAATCCAAAAGATATAATTCATATACAAATAATAACTTAAAGTGTAAATAAAAATTACTTAGTCTATACTGTATGACACTACAGGGTGATGACGTAATAATAGTAAGTAGGGAAAAATAAAAGTATTGCAAAATTACTTGAAAAATGGTGGACAAAACAGTCTGATTTATTAGAGTCTTATTTAAAAGATGCCCAAACTTTTTTATACAAATAAAGATGTAAAAACTTGCTTATGTAAATGGAAAACTTAAGCTTGGTTTCTCCTTAAATTGACATAAATCTTCTATTACAATGTTACTTAGATACTTCTTACAAATTAGTATGATTTTTATTATTAAGAATGAAATATATTACATTAACTAATTTTAATAACATTTTTGTCCAAACAATTTTTACCTCTTTCAAGCCTAACGACACTTAAATCTCAGCAAGTAATCTACTCAAGTAACTCAAAAAAAACCTGTATTATTTGTGAAAATTCATAGAGTTACCGGCACTGAAAGACGTGCAAAAAATTGCAGATGCAATACCCTCCAAAGGGGACAATAAAATTATGTTATTAAATTACAGTAAGTGGCGTGTTTATTATAGAATATTACCAGACTGTCTACTACAAAACTGTATCATTTGTAATATTACAGCCGAGATACATACTATAAAACATAAAACTTTACTTGTAATTTAAATAAATTAATATTAAATATTGAGTTTGAAAGAAAAATAACACACTAAAGGAACGTGCGTAACTACTCGTACATCAAACAAAAAACTAATTAGGTGCCGACCAGCATAAGGACGTGGCCTGAAGGACGGCTTTCGTTATTTGTGCAAAAGTCCCGTGAGCAAGAATTCCTCCTCCGGAGGAGGAGGAATTCGCAGCGGAAGGGACTTATTGTAGACAAATAACGAAAGCTGTCCGCCACCACTTTAACTCAAAACCGAATTACACTTGAAGCTCAGTACCACACTTTTATCTGGTTTGGCTGTCAGGCTTACTAACTGAAGTCCAAGCGTAATTAGGTTTTTAAGAAAAAATGGTTGGGAGAAAAGTGGAAAATTTTTCGCCGGCGGAGCCGGCGAAATGCCTTAAAAAAATATTTCTATTATCAATCTCAAAAATTTCCCGCCACATTTTCACTTTAGGGGAATCCCCATTTGTGAAAAAAATTGTGTGGCGGGCCTTAATAATTTATAGCGTACCTTATGCGTGTGCGTATTTCTTAGATCGCAAAATCACCTTAACGCATTGTTACAAACTAAACCATACTACCTCATGTGAATAACAAATCAAAGGTCCGGCTGCAGTTCTAACGTCGCTTCTGATTGGCTAATATATTACAATATTTATTAATTTTAAGTTTGAAGTTATAATACTTGTTTTTCATTTTACTTTTATGTAACTTGGTAATTGTTCTTATTATTATGCTGTATCATCACTTCACCTCATAATGTTATGATTGAAAACATAACAAAACCTTACAACTGCAGCCGACCCAATTAAAATATACACATTTTAGCCTAACTTACATTATTCAATTTCTATACTTGCAACTAACATATTTAAATCTAAGCCACCACTGTCAAAAACTCTTCTTGAGTAGCTATTAACCAACAACATAGAGTTGCTATAAAATATAATTACAA